>NC_064286.1:47067696-47099638 GCF_019186545.1 Solanum stenotomum | reverse complement strand
GGGAGGGGGGTGGGGGGGTGGGGGGGGGGGGGGGGGGGGGGGGGGGGGGGGGGGGGGGGGTTGAGGGTAGGGGTGGAAAAAATGAAATTTTGAAGTCGAAAATATTTTTTAAAAACAAACATAATTTCTTTTTGTGGGGGGTGGGGCTAGTAGGGGGTGGGTGGGTGTGGATGGAGGGTGGGGGGGTCGAGGGTAGGGGTGTAAAAAAAATAAAAAATTGAAATTAGAAATATCTTTTAAAAACAACTTTTAGTATTTTATTGGGAGGGGTGGTGGTAGGGGGTGGGGGTAGGGGTGAGAGTGGGGTAAAGATATTGAATTTAGGGGAAATACATAGTTACCCCATTCAACTATAACACTTTTTTTAAAAAGACCCTCAAACTTTACAAGGATCCTAATACCCCACTGAACAATTTGAAAGTAATATAAATACCCCATTTTTCGGTCAAATCCACTTATAAGAAAGAAGGTGAAAGCACGCACCAATTGTTGCTTGCCATGTGTAAATTTTATATAATTTTCTACTTTTTGTTTTTATTTACAGTTTTTTTGTTTTTTTTTTTATAATTTAATTCTTTATTTTCTTTTCCTTTTTCAATTCACCATCACTGACATGTTATACACCATTTTCATTGTGTTTATTATCAATCAATCAAGATTAAACCCTAAAATTGAAAAATCAAATCAGCTAGCAAATTAATTTTTTTCTTAAATTAAAATCTCTATCAAAATATTTTTTGTGAACTTTGCCTTTGATTTTTGCAATCAACACGGTTGTATCTGGAAAAACGAAAATTCTCTCTCCGAGCTTGGATGGGACAATTTTTGCTTGGTGTGAAAACGATTTTCACCCCCGTAATTGATTAGGAGTCACTGGAAAATAACGCCGATGATTCTTTTTTTAATGTCTCCATCATCTTCCCGCGCTTCTCACCTCGCCGGTCAAAAAGGAGGAGAAGATTTTCGCCGGTGAAGAAGGAAGAAAAGAAATCTAAGAATGAAACGGCAAAATCAGGCGGCGTTGCTATCGCAGAGGAAATCAACTAGCTGCCACTGAAAGAGAATGAAAAAAAAAAAAGAGAAAAAAAATCCTTGAAGTCATTGCCATCTCTTTCAATGGTGAAACTCTTAGGAAGGAGAAAGAAAAAATAAAATTTAACTCTAAAATAAATTTTATTTATATATTTAATAAAAAATATTGAAAATAAAAAGGTTAATTATTTTTTTTAGTTTTCATGCTCTTCAGGCGAATTATATACACTCTCTGTCTTAAATGTCGAAAAAGGGTTTAAAATTTTCACTTTAAACTAGTTTAGGGGTGTATTAGGACCCCCGCAAAGTTTAAGTGTCTTTTTCAAAAAAGGGTCATAGTTTAGGGGGATTTCTATGTATTTTCTCTTGAATTTAAAAACAAACTTTAATTTTTATTTTTTTTGGGTGGTGGTTGGGGGGCTGGTTTGAGGGTAGGGACCAAATAAATTGATTTTTTCAACAATTTTTTTTTTAATTGAAAGTTGGAAGAGAGTTTTGGAAAATGTTTTCCTTAAGTTTTGAAGGGAAGTCATTTTCCTTAAATTTGAGGAAAATGAGTTGATTTGGAAAACATTTAACCCAACCAAACATGAGAAAATTGGAAAATATTTTTCGGAAAATGTTTTCCTTCATGCCAAACACACTCTTAAACTTGTATGAAATTAACCAAATAGACGCACACGTCTTACGTGGCATCCCACATGACAATTTGTGTCTTACGTGGTTTCCTACATGTATTATGTCACATAGAACTCATGCATCTAATTGTTCAATTTATACAAGTTTAATGTTTTACTTGTACATACCCAAAGTTAGAGGGTATAGATGTGAAATAATATCAAGTTAAAGGATATATTTAGGTATTATGTCTTCTTAATATGGAATTAATTTCATTATGTTAGTATTAGTAATTTAATTTGATATGATTTTGATTTGAACTTTATTAAAATTACTAGTATCTATGGACTATAACCTTAATGTGATTGAGTCAAACTTGAATTAATATGTTAAAAGATAAAAAAAAAAAAAATTATGGATAATAAAAGAAATATTTATAAATTGTATCAAAATAATTTTTTTATGTATGAAATAATATTTTTTTTAAATAATAGTTGATTTTTAATATTAACAATAATTTTAAATATAATTTTTTAGTGTTAAATTTATATTTAATAAAATATCATAATTTATCAAACCATTCAAAATATTTATAATTTTTTTTAAAAAATAAAATAAAATTAGTCCTCGAAATACGTAAAATACCGCATAAATTGAATAGGGGGATACGTAAATGAAGGGAATTAAATCGCTGTGGTCCTGTGAAATATTTAACTATTTTTAGTTCATATGATTGAAATTCCGCCGAATGAGCACTCATAATAAGAGAAAATAAAATAACTAAAAAGGAAATTAAATCGCGTGGACTTGGAAAGTCTTTTTTTTTTCTTAACTTTTCCCAAGTCCCAATTAAAAGTCTGAAACTTTTCCTTCACAAAATCCAAAATAAGAGAAAATAAATTAAATAAGTGAAAAGATAAAGACACAAACATTAACAGAACAAACAATAGGAAACAGAATCAAATTTGTCCAAAGGTAGCAATCAAGACGAAAAAATATACTTTCCTCCCTCTACTTTTACTCATTATATTTCAATTTATCACATTCATTTTTTTTTAAATTGATATAATAATTTTACTACACTAATTAGTATTCATTATTTAGTCTTAAAATAATATAAGAAATAAATAATTAAAATTAAAATAAAATATATTTTTTTCTTAAAATGCGATAAGATGACAAGTAAATATTAAAAATTTATTTTAAAAATATTAGACAAGTAAAAATGAACAGCTCTAATCCATATTAATTAGATTTTTGAGGCTTTTCTCATTAATCAAATAAGTGAATAGTTTAAAATTGAAAATAAATGTTTGAATTTTTTTTCATTTTTGCCCTTTATTTATATTGTCTTGGTGACAAGTTCAAGAAAGTTAATTGCTCATATTTATTATTTCACTTTGAATTATTTCGAATTTTTAAAAATAGTTTAATAATAACTAAAAAGACCTGAACCGTGATATCTTTTTTGTCTTTGATTTTTTTCCTTACTCGAGATACATTACTCAAGTTTTACCCATAGATGATTTGTATGCTCAAGAATTCCGAAAAGAAAATCATTGCTGCACATTCAAAATTCAAAAAAAAATCCTAAAAATTTGAATAAAAAAATCAAACCGAATAGAAAAGATTGTTCGATTCAATATTCGATATTCAAGTTTGAAAAATTAAAAATTAAAAATAAAAAATTCTAAAAAAAAAAACAAATTGAAGAATCGAATATCCACCACTGCTCCCAATCAAATCAGTCATAAAAGAGTGAATGTTTTTGAAGGAAAACAAGTGGTGTACGTTGGAATGGTCTTCAACATTCAACAACCTTATCTTTCATTGACTTTGAGCGTTGAGTGACTCATGAAAACTCTAGACACACGGAAGTTGCTTTGCATATAAATATGTTATTTAATTTAATTTTAATTTTAATTTATATTTTTAAATTTTTTATATATGATTTAAATTTATGTAAGAAATGAATATGTGTATACAAATTTATTTAATTTCATATATAAGTTTAAGTATTTATTTATGTATTTGAAGTTGAAAAGTATAAATATTAATTGAAGAATCCTTCGGGTGGCCCAGTAATTTGGGCTTAAGACTTCCATGTCGGGAGGTCTCAAGTTTGAAACTCCTTACCAGCAAAAGCAAGGGATTTTCTTTTTAGGTCGAACTCGTCACACTGGACTTGTTTAGTGTGGATTTCCTCTCTATGTGTTTTGCAAGCTATTTTATAAAAGCGGGTGTTTTAGCCTGTACAGTGAGGGTAGCAGTATTAAAATTTATGTTCTAAAATAAATTTAGTAATTTGTGTGATTATAAATTATTTAATTTAAAATTAAAATATTTTGGGTTATAAAAAATTACATTATCTCTAAACATACTTGAAAAAAATGTGTCACAAGATGGAGTATAATATATTGTCTTTTTTTTTTTAATCTTTTAAATGCTCGTGGGACCAAATACAGATACAACCCTACCCCAAATGAAATTCAAACTCAGCATAGACATGCATTTTTCAATATATGTGTGCCAAATTTCACTATTTTCGTCAACAACCCTCTTTGGTGCTACTGCCACTAAACGTCATTAGGTCGATTCTTCAAAATAATACTTTTTTTTAAAAAAAAATTATTTGTTCAATTTAAATTTTATATTGAGTTTAAAAAAATAAAATAAATTCTTACTTTTGTTTTATTAAATTAAAGATGCGCATAATATATTGAAATGTTTTTATTTTATTTTATGATGTTAACAGAAAATGAAGAGATATTCTTTTTAAAATATATTAAAATAAAAAATATGACAAACAAGTTGAAACAGAGAAATACTCTTTTTGTAATAATGAACAATTTCTAAACAAATACTAGTTCAAACACAAAATGTGTTTGGTAGGTGTATATTTTTCCTTTATGAAAGCTCTATTATTATTATTGAGTGTTAGTAATTTAGATTTATGATAACAAATGAGGTTTTTGTTAAAAAAAAAAAAAATCATAACCAATAACTCCTTTTGGTGCAGTACACAAGTTAATTCCTCTTATGACTACTTTAACTTGAATTATCAATTTAAGTTATTTATATTTTTTTGTTCCACTAAAGTCACCAAAGTTCACATATTTATCTTACAAAGTAATTATTGTTAAGAGGTGTTAGAAAATAGACTAGAAGGGTGATTGTTTATTTACTATGTTAGTAGACAACACTCTTTGGAATATAATAACCATATTACCAATTGAATTTAAAATTATTAATTTGGAGTAATTGACGTTCTATTTATTGAAAACATAAGCAGTTAATACAAACAGTTTTTCGAAAAGCTCACATTTTTTTTGTAGAACAAACATATCTTTCACTAGCTATTTTAACGGCAGTATTCAGTTCAACTATTTCAGCCATAATTAATACCAAAAATATTCCAGCTATGAAATCCAAACGATATTACAGTTATTTCAATCATAGTATATATTCCTCAAAATGTAAAATTTTGATTCCATTGCAAAATGTGTAATACAATTCTGCTTCTTTAATGTCCACCTCCAATGTAAATTTCTTTTATCATTATCATTGATCATCCAACTACTATAAGAGAATCCTTCTAATATACTAGGAGAACCATTATAACATAATTCAACAATCTTTATTTTCTTTAAATAATCAATTACTCTTGAAACAACTTATTAATGTTTAACACTTGATTGCTGGTATATCTTGAAAGATTGCAAATTATACGTGCTATATTTGATCGTGTGTTATGTGTTGATTCTTGTATTTAGAATAGTAAATTAGAAAAAATCACTAAGATGAAAAGAAAAATATAATCTTGTCCACAAAATTTACTGTGTATCCTTACAGAATTTAATCCCCTCACTAGAGCCGTCAAAATGGGTTTAGCACATGGGGACGGCCCAACCCAATCCGTTATTGGGGTAGGGTTGGAATATGATTTTTCAAACTCATTTAAAACTAGGACTTATAAGCCCAACCCATGGGCCAAAACTATTTATTTAAGGGTAACTTACAACAATCTCGCTAGAATATGAGCTAACTACTTAAATGCACGTTATGTTGTAATATTATCTTACCAGATTTTAGTATGTCTAGATACATGTATCTCAAGATACATGGACTAAAAATAAGGTTAATTTGTTTTAGATACACTCTACCCAAGTGGATTCGCATGTAATTAGGATATATAGACAAATCCCGCGCCTTCGTCTCCCTCCCATCTCTTTTCACTCTCTTATCTTGCTCGCGTATCTGGGATGCATCACACCAGATATATGTATCTCGCATATCTAGTATCCTAGATACATGCTGATTGCACTAGATTTTTTGCTACTGCTATTGAAATAACACCATTGTTTGTCATATTTGATTTGAAAATCTTCTCATTTACTTGATGTTATAGAATTTTAAGTTTGAAGAGAAAAAAAAAAGGGCTAGCCCGCCCCAGTCCTCGGTCCTTCCAGGGTTGGGTTGGGTTGAACATTTTCAGGTCCTTCCAAATAAAGGGCTGGCCCGTCCTACCCCTTCAAATTCCTTGACCCGCGAGGCTTGAGCCGGATGATGCCGGGCCAATCCTTTTTGACAACTATACCCCTCACTATACCCGAGGTTGTGGATTACGTGAGTTGGATTCATACAAGAAAACGTAAGTTTACCCTATGATATCGGGCCTATGTATAGCAAAAAGGGCAGACTTTAGCCGCACCTTTTTGCACGTGTAGTTCTGGATCTCAAGTTGTTACAAAGTGATAGCTAGCGGTTGAGTGTGTGATATTAATTTACCTTTATTAATTAAGAAGAAGTGTGATGCAAAAGATACAAAATATTACGTTACAAAGAGATGAATTACATATTCGTTCCGAATTACATTTTGGTAAGTGTGATGTAATGACCCTTAATGTCATTAACATTCACATACTTTTCTAAGATATTACTTCTTCTCTTTGAAACTCCTCTTTTACAAATCATATGTAAAGAAATGTCTTGGGTTAACATAAGACAACAACTATCACCAAAAGAAGAGAAAAACTTTTTCCTCATTTCTTCTTAGCTTATTCTTAGAATATTTTTTGGGCAATTGGTTTTGGGCAACCTCCAAACATTTAGCCACGAGTGCACGTGTTTGAGAGTAACTGTAGAACCTTGGGGAGCGACCGGCTACAACGATTTGCACTGAAATAAAGCCGAAATCGCTTTCAAGGCAGTGGCTTGCCACAACACAGTGTTTGTATTAAGTTTTGCACTACTTTGTAATTCCAGTCCAATATCAATATTGTAGTATTTTTTCAATAATTTGAAAGCCATTACGTACATAAAATATTGATAAATGGTTATTACTTTGAATAAAACTTTTTCTGATTTGTCAAAACTTGAGCCTTTGGATGAAAACAGTTTTAAATTGTGGTCACAAATTCTTTTAATTTTCTTTGAACAATTAGAAGTTGAATCATGTTCTATTTAATGAACCTTCTATGAATGGTTCTAACACTACTACTGATTCCAACAATGTTATGGTTGTTGATGATGTTGCTAAGAAGAAGTTTGAAAAAGATAACAGAATTGTGAGAGGACATTTGCTAATCATATGACTAACCCTTTGTTTGATTTATTTGTTACTTATAGATATGCCAAAAGGAAATATGGCATAGTTTAAAAAAGAAACATGATATTTATTTGTTACTTATAGATATGCCAAGGAAATATGGCATAGTTTAAAAAAGAAACAGGTATTGATGATGCAAGAAAGAAAAAAATATGTTGTAAGTTAGTGAATTAAATTTCAAATGATTGATAATAAGTTATTCATGGAACAAGTTCATGAATATCAGAATTTGACTGCTAATGTTTTCAACGAGGACATAAAGATGTGTGAGATTTTTCAGGCTAATGTTTTGCTTGAAAAATTCCCACCAAGTGATTATAGAAATCAATTAAAACATAATTTTTTTAAATCTCTAAGAACTTATTAGTCATATGAGGATTGAAGAGGTGAATCGTCTTAAAGATAACATGGAAGCACTTTCTCTTAATTCTTTTAAAGTTGATCTTGTTGAATCTTCCGGTACTGTTGTAAAAGACAGGTTCAAAGGCAAACAAAAGAAATTCCTGAAAAAGAAACATGTGAAGAAAAAAAATCAATTTAACAAGCCGGAGAGTCGAATTTAAAAATCTAAGAGTCCTTGTTTTGTTTATGGAAAACTTGGTCACAGGGCAACCAAGTGCTATCAAGGAAAAGAATCAAAGCAGGAAGGATAAAGTGATGTTCAAACTCATCTTGTTGAGGGTAATGATGTGATTGCTGCTATAGTCGTCGAAACAAATCTGGCGGCTAGCAAAACTGACTGGCTAGACACAGAAGCTTCGGTATTTATGTGTCAATAAGGATTTATTCCATGACTTTGAAGAGTCCACTGATGGAGAGTGTGTTTACATGGGTAACTCCACTACTGCTGGAATAATGGGTAAAGAAACAATTTTACTTAAATTAACTCCTGAAAAAACTTTATTCTTGAACAATGTTTTGTACATTCCCTTCCTCTATAAAAGCTTAATTTCCGAAGCACTTCTCAATAATGTAGACCTTAAAGTTGTTTTTGAAGCTGGTAATATAATTATTTTTCATGGAGAAGATGATATACCGTGAGTTTACGATATTTCTAATACAGTTCACTTACAAGTTGTGTGTGTCTAGGGCCTTTTTGTATTGGTTTTTATGTGTTTTTATCATATTTTGTAGGAAAGATGTTCAGGCACGAAAGTATAGAGACAACTAAAAGAAATGCAGAAAAAGGGCATTCACGGAGGTCATCTACGGACTGTAGGTCCATTGACGGTCCGTAGGTGATGACCGTAGATCAGCAGGCAAGGTATGGAAGACAAATCAGAGAAATTTGACCAAGTGTGGAACCACGGTGGCCATTGACTGTCCGTAGATTGATCTATGGACCGTACTGTTGATCCGTAGATTGATACTGCGAGGGTTCCAGTACCTGATTTTTTAAGATTCCAAGTGTGGAGCTACGGAGGGGATTGACGAACCGTAGCTCGATCTACGGTCCGTACTGTAAGTCCGTCATTTGCTTCAGAGAAGCTGAGTTTTGGAAGCTGAAATATTTTCTAAGTCCTGGCTGACGGAAGGGACTTACGGACCGTAGATCCATTGACGGTCCGTAAGTCAGTCTCGTGGAATGAAGACGCGTGCCTGAGCAAACTTTCCTTAATTTGTTTTCCTTTTAATTTAGGATTTGTTTTCTATAAATAGGGCATGTAAACCTCGTTTTGGGGGGTTAAACATTATTATTCTAGTTTTACTTGGTGACTTGGGAGATTAATTTGCAACCTTAGCAATTATTGATTTCCTAAGTTCGTTTTGTTGATTTTGGCTTTGCAATTCAAGTTGAATTTCAGGGTTTATTATTCTCTTTACCTAAGTTCATGATTTCTTCATCTAACACTATGAATTGTGTTCTTGCTATTATGGGTAACTAAACTTCACAACTAGGATTGTGGGATCCATGAGTGATTAACAAAGTATGAATAGTAATAAGCAATTCTTGAATAGTGTTTTGCATGCATTGATAATTCTTTCATTCAAAAGTCTTTTTAACGAGTGCACGTGTTAGGACTCACCTTGTTGCTACTTGCCGGACCAAGGAGGTAATCAACAAGAAAAGAATTATCAACATAGATTTAGTGTGATACTATCTGATAGGCTAGTGTCGATTGGTGCAAAGTAATAAATAAGCCAAACATCGATTATGATGTCTAATATGAGGTAAAGGTAAGGGTTAGTAAGTTATACACACGTAGCCGGACCAAGGTGCGGGGTGAAATTCTCTAGATACCGGACCAAGGATTTAGAGATACCTAACTTATCACTTTGCATGTAATACACTAGGAAATGTTGCTATTACTAGGATTACCGAGTTATGAGCTTGTGGTGAACACGTATACCCTAGTTAATTTTCTCATCTTGATAACAACCAAAATTGACTTTTGTTTACTGATTACTTACTGAATTCTTACAATTTGTTTCACAAATCCCCCCCCCCCCCACCCCCCTTTTAATTACTTGTTTCTGGAAGTACTTTGACTAATTGAATATAATTGTTGGTTAAAGTAAAGTCTAAGCCATTTTCCTCGTGGGATCGACCCCAACCTACAAGTTGGGTTCTTTACTTGATAACGATCGCTTATACTTCTTTAGGGAGGTGTAATTTGAGCGTATCAGAAGACTTTGTTGGAAAGGAATATCTTAGTGGGGAGTTATTTGTACTGAACATTGTTCAAGAGATTTTCAATAATGCAAATATTTCAATTTCTGCTTTTATTGTTGAATCTATTAATTTTGGCGTGGTAGACTAGATCATGTTAAATATTTCTTCAATTAAAAAACTTAGAAAAATAAAATTAATTCCTATGATAAAAATTGATGATTTTTTAAAATGTTATGAGTGTGTACAAGCAAAGCATGCTAAGAAACCTTTCAAATCCGTTATTAATAGAAAGATCAAATTACTTGAACTAATACTTTTAGATTTAGCAGATTCAAGAAAATTGTTAGCAAAGGTGGAAAAAAGGTATTATTTTACTTTTGTTGATGACTTTTCTAGATACACAAAGGTATATCTTCTTAAGTCTAAAGATGAGGCTGAAAATATGTTTCTGAAATTCAAAGTAGAAGTGGAAAATCAATTAGACAGAAAAATCAAGAGATTTAAATTTGATAAGGGCAATGAATATAGTACTAAAACTCTAGTGGATTTTTGTGAGGAAAAATGACATTATTCATGAGGTTAGTGCTCCCTATACTCCCCAACAAAATGGTGTAGTCGAACGAAAAAAATAGAACCCTTAAAGAAATGATAAATTCTATGCTTTTTAAGCTCTAGTATGATAATATGTGGGAAGAAGCAGTCTTGTCTGCATGCTATATTCCTAATAAAGTCCCTCATAAAAATTTAGACAAGACCTCATATGAGTTGTGGAAAGGGGTTGCCCCTAACTTGAAATTTCTGAAAGTGTGGGGTGTATGGCTAAGGTTGGTTTACCTGATTTTAAACGAGTAAATATTGGTTCTAAGACTTTTGATACTGTCTTTATTAGTTATGCTCAAAATAGTGTTGCATATAGATTTATGTCTCTAAGTGATCATTCAGCTACAACGATTTGCACCGAAGTCGGGCCAAAATCGCTTTCAAGGCAGTGGCTTGCCACAATACAGTGTTTATATTAAGTTATTCACTACTTTGTAATTCCAGTCCAATATCAATATTGTAGTATTTTTCCAACAAAGTGTAGTTCTTGTAATATTAGTTTTTACAAAGTTGTAATAGGTTATATTTCGTTGTTCAGAGTATAGTAGAAATTGTGAGGTTTGTAACAAAAGCGAGTTTGATTTCTTGGGAAGGCGTTAGAACCATTAGAGTTAACGATTGAGTTGAGGTACTAGAGATAGCCCCTTAAATGGTTGAGTTTGTAATCTGAAACATTGCTCTTAAGAGATTAAAGAAGTTGGTGGTTGAAATCCCATGTAGTGTATGTCGTGATTTTCTATTCCCTTGAGCAAGTAGTTTTCTACGATAAATTCATGTCTTGTTAATTCTAACATTACTGTGTATTGTGTTTTAGGAACTAGGTTTCTAATATCACTACATCAAAAATGATCTTTAGCGGCAATTAATTAACGACAATAGTTTAATTGTAACTAAATATGTACTTTTAGCGGCAATTAGCACTATTTATATATGTCTCTAAAGTCTTTAGCGATACTCTTTGTTAATGTGTATATTCATTGTCGCTAAAATGTGTTTTTGTTGTAGTGTACGCTGATTGAGGTAAAGTAGTTCTTTCAAACACTAACTTAATATTAAACATAGAATAGAACGTCAGGCAAAAAAATATTTTAAAAATAAAGCAACAACAAAATTTTAAAAGTTATACAATGAATTTTTAAATTTAAAATATTAACTACATTTTGTAACACCATAAAGTATCTTAAGTAATACTAATAATGTATATGATACATTAATTGCACCGAATAAATTAAAAAGGTACAAAATTATAAATAATTATAATAAATAATAATTATTAAATTGATATTTTACCAACAAATTAAAATTTATAAACGAATTTTAATTTTAAAGTAACCATTACATGATCAAAGTGAGCCAACTGAATTAATAGAAGAATAATCACTAAAAAAATATTGAGCAAATCTTGTTGCATTTTAATTGAAAGCTATTTAATTTCACCAAATATCGAAAATATATCAAATGCTCTTTTTATTATCAAGAAACATAGCAATTAAGAGTTTCTTGGAATGCAAAATCTTTGGGCATAATTAAAGGGTTAGGAGGTTCTTTGTGATGTCTTTAATTTTGGAACATCTATCAGTAGATAAGTTGTGTGAATGTTATATTGTTGTAACAACCGGATTTCGTCAGGGAAAAGTCAATGAAGAAAGAATTGGGGCCTAAAAACTTTTTCGTAGTAAATTGGAATTTCACAACCTAGTCCAAATTTGAACGAAATCGGAGTCATTAAGGTGTAGGGAAATCTGGTAATTAATGAGAGATCTAATTATGATTTAGACCACATGAGTTGATAGCTAAGACGTTAAGGAACCCGTACGACTTTACGGAATTGAATTTGGGCGTGTAGAACTCCCGAAAATGATCTTAGCGTGAACGGGTAACATTCTGTCTCCGTGTAGGCTGCCAGAGCGGGGCCGCTGTAGCAGGATGGGTCCGCCGTGGCAGGACAGACGCGACTTAAAGTCGTTAAGAAATCCCTAAACGATCTTATTTGGCACTTTTCAATTTTTAGAGCTAAAGAGACGACCCCATGCGATTTTTTGACCGTTTTTCACCATTCTTGAGGCTAAAGGTAAGGTTTTAACTCCCCCGAATTCATTTTTTGATCCGTAGAACGTAATCTAGTGGGTCATTATCGATGGGGGGGNTCATTATCGATGGGGGGGGGGGGGTTGACCTAGAATTTATGGCGGAAAAAGGCATAAATTGGGTAGTAGGATCTTGGGTTTGGTCTAGGGTTATTAGGTTTGTTATAATCCGGATAATTAGACCTTTGATTGTTGATCCTTGCATATAAATTGTTGTTTGTAGACCTAGAACAAGCGGAAAGAATCCGAAAAGGAAAGATTCAAGTGCCTTAGGGGATTCAAGCTTGGATTCGAGGTAGGTGATGGTTGTGATTCTATGATTGTGTGATGTATGCTTGTTCTTGCTTCATTATGATACGTGTATATGTATGAATGTTGCAATGTTGATCACATTTGTTGTAAATGAGATAGATAATTGATGAATGCCATGAAATCATGACCTTAAATGTATGATCTTGATGATATACTTGTGATTGTGATTGTGATTGTGGTGTGTGAATGGAATCGGTTGCCACGTTCCGGCGTAACTAACTTAGATTTGTTGCCATGTTTCGGCATAACTATGGGATCGATTGCCACGTTCCGGCATGCTAACTGTTTGGGTTTGGGTTCCGTGAGAGGACCAATGACTTGTTATATATTGACTTATTGTTGTGAACATGATCATGAACTATGACTTATGACTTCTCAAAGAGTTCTACTTAGTGTGAGTGGGGGTATGAGACTTCATTCATGCATTGCACAAGTGGACTTTAAGAGTGGTTGTGGTGTGGATTCTCTTATTGAAGCATGTGAAATTGTACGTTGCTCGTAAATGATAATTGATATTATATGTTCGGTGTATGCATGTTGTAATGGCTTACATATGTTTCACTTAGGGGGATAACCGCGTGATCCTACCAGTACATGGTGGTTGTGTACTGGTACTGTACTTGCTCTTATTTTTGTTGAGTACAGGGCATCTTCCGACGGCTATTGATATACCTCAGTTATGTGACTATTGAGCGTGACCGGATTCAAGGGTGAGTCAGCTCTTTCAGGCTTCCATGGATCTCTCTTGTTTAAGTCCCCTCTTTCTGACTCAGACTATTGGTTAAGTTGTTGTTTAGTTTCGGGATTGTACCCATTGTTCTTAGACTTGTCATTAGTAGAGTTTTGGTACATTGACTTTCAGGTTCTAGGTTTTATTCTTCCACAATAGTTGTTAATTGCTTGTTAAATCTTTGAAGTTTATGGGAACTTCGCTATTTAGTTTATTTAACCTGCTTCCGTAGTTTAAATTAGTTAGTTGGACTGTAAATGGTTCTCCCACCGGAGAGTTAGTGTGGATGTCACTCACGACGGTCTGAGTCGTGACAATTGTCCATCTCATCCGTTTAGAATTAAATCATATTAAATTGAAATTATCTTTAAGTTGTTAGGTTGCTAGTATTTGTTTCTCCAATCAGTAGAAAGATTAAAACTGAATCAAAGGAATGATCTAATAATCAATATATATTGATTAAATTATTTATGTATCAAGAAATTAAAAAGAACATAACAAAGTCATTGAAAGAAAGAGGTATTTATTCACAAGAAACATGCAATTAATAATAATCTAAGATATATTCTAAACAAACAAAACAAGTGTATGATATCTATCTCTTTATAGAAGTATTTAAATTAGCTAATGAAAATATAATCTTCATAGTTTATTTTGATCAAAGTAAGTTTAACCTATTTAGAAGTTGTGCTAATTTAGACTTGTATTAGTCTAAATTAAATTCATTCATAAGAAATTTTGACAAAATATTTAAATAAAATTTCTTTTTGTTTTATATAGGTATAATGAAGAAGAATTTTTTTCCTTGGGATGATTGCACAAAAATACAGGTCACAACACTTTATTGCAGTTATGTGGCCAAGTTTTTAAGTTTTCAATTGCATAGACACTATTTTCCTATAGTAGTGTACGAAAATTCGGGTATACAATATTACACATGGTATACCATATTATATAAAACTCTACTTTTTTTTATAACAATGTGTAATAATTAGATAGATAATATTATATACCTAATATACAAATATTATACACTTGGTATATAATATTATATAAAACTTTATTTTTTAACAACAATGTTTAAAATTCGATATACAATATTATACACCTAGTGTACAAACATTATAAAAGATGTTTACTCACTTATATACACTATTATATAAAAACGCTATACACCCATATACGGTATATCAAATATTATTTATTATTATACAAAAACTGACTGTCTTCTTCCTTAAATCCAAGTATCAAGTTATATAAAACACCTCTCAAACTACACCAAATCACCATAAATTGTATATTTATATTCCTCAATACGCATCCGATCTCTTGCAATAATACCACTTCAAAACAGAGCTTATTTGCGAAAATCCGATTTTTAAACTTTATAGCTACGAACTTCAATAATAGCCACCTATAAAGTTTATACTTCCTATTCACGTTTTCAACCATAAATCAATGAGTAACCATATTATTAATCTTAAAACAACATTATCCAACATATTATATTCAACAAATTCGAAATCCTCAAACCAAAGCAGTTACATATTTTTGTTTTTAGATTTGTTGTTCACACGAAATCATCGAAAGTAAGATACTCCCAAAATAGAGAAATGCATATCCATAAATTCAAATAGAACAAATAATCAAGTTTTTTTTTTTTTTAATTTTCTTTTCTTCTCACACATTTGATCGAAAAGTGAGCCTATTTGTATAAGATTTTAAAATATGGGTCTATTTTGGTAGCATTGTTATTATAGTTGAATTTGTGTGTAATTATCCCTTTATAATTAATTATATTTAGTAATTAAATAAATTATAAGAGATAAACAAATAAACTAAAACATGGTAACAATTGGGTAAGTTGGATTATGTCCATCGTTTAACCCATTGTTGGACAATAATCTATTTATCAACTCAATTCATTGAAACTCATATAATATTTTGGTGAACAATCATTCTCTGTTTTTATTTCTATTGCACTATATCTCATAGTATCACATTTTATTTTGCAAGGTTAGAAATTACTATTGATAACTCGATCTAAGTATGAGATAATCCTATTCCATAACCTTAAAGCTAGCTATTTGGTACTAGCAAATTAATAAGTCTCAAATATAAATGTAACACCCCGTATCCGAAACAGACCAAAAATGCAGATTTTGAAAAGTTGCAGATGCAACTTACGGTCACCATCCACGGACCGTAGTTCGTGTCCGTGGATCGATGCCCCAAAAGTCCAGCTTCAGTCCCGAACTACGGTTGACCAGCACGAACCGTCATTCGATCCACGGTCCGTAGGTCTGACCGTAGATCGAAGGTTAGCAGCCAGTTAGCTGAAAATTCTGATAGGTCAACTTCAGATGGTCATAAATCTTAGCACAAAACGAATTATGTGTCCCATGACCTATGGTTAGATAGATAATCGAATTATCTTTCCAACGCCACCGAGTAAAAATTTATGCCCGTTTTAGTGAAGCCCTGTCGGGCAGACTCGATCTACGGACCCAATCGACGGACCGTAGGTCCATTCCGTCGATCGCTCCGACAACAATTAATTCAGGGGTCTTTTGGTCTTTTCCTATTCCGTTTAACCCCTAAGATACGTCGTTTAAACCCTAAATCACGAGGTTTTAATCAGTTTAAGCCTAGAAACATAACTAGAATTTATCCAAGTCAATTCATTAAATCAAAACTTAGAAAATTAGAAGCAAGAGNTAGTGGGTTCCTTTCGCCCATTAGGTCCCTAGAATTCAGTCAGATTCTTGATTCCATGATTATGAACAGACCTAGGGTTTCTAGAATTTGAACAGATCATCATGAGTTAGTTATTTAAATGTTCCAAATCAGATTATCATGTTATTGCTCAGTTTATCGCATGAATTTCAGAACCCTAGCTATGTATTTCTTTAGTTCTTGAATTACACATGCTAGGTCAGATATTTCAGTATTCAGTTTTACATGCCTCAGTTTATGAATGCATCATTATCAGATTAATTGTTGCATTCTCAGTTTGCATGTTCAGTTTCGAGCTATCCAGTATTTACAGAAATTCAGTCATAATGTGTTAATTACTTAATCCATTGGGAGTAGCATAATACCGAGTTGGACTAGGGTTTCAGCGTACCCATATAGTCCCAGAACTACAAGCCACGTAGGTGTAAGTCCCCTCTGTGGGCAACATCAGTTTAGATCACGCCAGCATGCCTCTATACCTCTGGCAGGGTATATTGGGTCCTCTCGATGGGGCGTATACATCGGACTCCACATTTAGCTCATGTGGTTTTATGTCGGTTATTAGTAGCTCCCACAGTTCAGTCAGACTCTATTGCATTGACCATATTTCAGTACAGTCAGTATTCAGTCTCAGCATGTTATAAATTTTGTCATTGCATCAGTTAGCTCAGTATTCAGTATTTTCAGTATCTATATCATGTTCAGATTATTTCATTGTTTTATTGCTTTGTTCAGTTATATGTTCTTTCAGCTTTACTCCATCCTGCATGCTCAGTACCTTTCAAGTACTGACGCATACGTGCGCTACATCTTCTCGTGATGTAGGTTCAGGTTCTCAGTATCCAGATCACGCCTAGATCGGTTCCCGGTCTCCAGTTCAGCAGCATCAGTGGTGAGTCATCATTCTTCGAGGACTAGTGACATGTTTATCTTTATCGATTTTAGTCTTTAGTTTCAGTTTTGCTAGATCTAGTTGGGGCATGTCCCAACATTTCTAGTCAGTTTAGAGGCTTATTTCAGACATAGATAGATTCAGCTTAGTATTGAGTTAATAACTTCTTTGTATTAAACTCATCAGTTTTTCATATATCTCAGTTATAGTATATGGGTATTCCCCATCCTTTCAGATTTATTTATGATTTAGCTTCCGCGCAGTTTCTATTATTCAGATTATATTTAGTATGCTCATGATCATGCCAATAGGATTAGCTTGGGATCACTTGTGGTCCTAGGTCTCGTGTCCGCGTCTCGGGGGTAGCTCGGGGCGTGACAATAAAATACAGTTATTGATTTTCCTGAGAGATCACAATTGTCATGTTTCCGTGGCACGAAATTCATTATTGACCAAATAACAAATTGACTATGTCATTTTGCTCTGACTATGACTTCTTCTTTTCTTATTTTATTTAGGGAAAAGATACAAGTACCCCTAGACTATGACCGAAATTTCAGAGACACACCTTAACTAAACAAAGGTTCTATTACCCCCATTAACCCATTTTTTTTGTAATTTTGTGCATCTTTTTGGCTTACCTGACATCAAAATATCTCTCACGCGCCTCAAATGCGTGGTGTCACGGATTGTGCCACGTAAGACAAAAGGTGTATAAAATTACAAAAAAAAATAAGTTCAGGAGGATAATAGAACCTTAGTTTTGTTAAACTGTGTCTCTGGAATTTCGATCATAGTCTAGGGGTACTTGTGCCTTATTCCTTTTATTTATATTCCAAGTCTATTAATGACATTTTTTAAAATAATAATTTTTTAAAAGTTAGATATATATATATATATATATATAATAATAATAATAATAATTTTATTAAAAATGAAATAAAAAAATTAATTTATTTTTAAATATACATCTTTTTTTCAAATTAATTAAAAATAATTATGTCATATAAAATAAAATAGCGAAAACAAAAAATAATGTTGGTTTGCAGCTACAATTTATTTATGATTTATGAGGTATACAATAAAGAATGACCCAGTTGAAATTTCGATGAATGGAGGAGAAAAATACATGCCCTTTCGAAGGCATTAAAGTTCCTCCAACCTTTTCTTTTTAATTCTCATCATTCTTCTTTTGATGGGAAATAAAAATAATATTTTTCTAATTTCTTCATTTTAATTTATTGCGTGATATAGTTTGATTTGATATAGAATTTTAATAAAGAAAAAACATTTTTTTTGAAGCTTATAGTCTAAAATAAGATATTTGTCTGACTATAAATCATTTTATTAAGTGAAATAGATATTTTAAAGTTAAACTAATGCTAAAATAAATACTTATCATTTTTTATACTGATTAAAAATATTATATCATATAAACTGAGATAAACAAAATAATATTTTACGGAGAAAAAAAGTACATGGCTACCACAATAATATTGCAAATGGAGCAAGTAAAGTGAGTTCGGAGTCAAAAGGGCAACTTTTTTCCTTCAAAAAATCAAAACGGCACATAAAAAAAAATTTAACCAAAAGGGTAAAACTGCTCCATCAAAAGCGATTTTCTGCTGACAAAAGTTGACGCCGTTCCGTTAAAAGAAATAAAAATAGCTGCCTTAGCAACAATTTTCTCAAAAATAAAATATTTTTTCTTTAAAATCGCTGCTATAGCAGCGTTTTTATATATAAAAAAAGAGTTAAAAGTAAAATCTCTGCTATAGCAGTTGACTTTTTTTTAAGGAATTAAAAAAAAAAGATTAAATAAATCGCTGCCTCAACAACGATTTTACGAAAAAAAAAATTTAAAAATATCATGCGGCGTTTTAATAAAAAAAATTGAAGCTAAATCGCTACAATTTATAAAAAAATAAAAATTGTGGTTAAGAATTTTTTTAAAAAAAGTTTTTTTTAATCGCTACACTTTCAGCGATTTTGATAAAATTAAAAAAAATCAGGAATTTTTTTTAAAATGTGTTTAATCTTACCCTTTTTGAAATCTTTTTCTTTAAAATTCAATTATTCTTTTATTATTG
Organism: Solanum stenotomum; assembly: GCF_019186545.1. NCBI lineage: Eukaryota > Viridiplantae > Streptophyta > Magnoliopsida > Solanales > Solanaceae > Solanum > Solanum stenotomum. The sequence continues at coordinate 47,080,319 of NC_064286.1, read as the reverse complement.
TTTATGATATATAATTCCATTTTACTCATGCTTCAACAATTTTACTGAGTACACTGTCCGTGTAGTTTATTATTTTTATATTATTAATAATTAACAATAGGCATGAAAATAATAGCACATTACCTATAGGCATAAAAACGTTGTCCCTGCAACGATGTAAGGGGGAAAAATTGACTTAAAATCGCTGTTATGGCAGCGATTTTAGTAAAAAAAAACGTTTTGGATAAAATTGCTGCCTTTTTTTATTTTTAACGGAGTAACGACGTCAATATTGTGTCAGAGAGAAATCATTTTGTCAGGAGCGATTTTGTCCTTGATGTGCCCTTTTGGAATTTTTGACAATTTTTTTTTACCCTTTTGACTCTGGACTCCAAGTAAAGTCGTGTGACAAGATAAAAGAAGTAGAGAAACAAAACATGTTAGGTCAAGGAATAAAAAAATAATAATATGTGGATGTCCTTCAACAATATCGAAGAAAGACAAGTTAAAACAAATTTTATTTTTTGGGGAAAATGAAAAAGATAAATAAAAGAGAAGTATTAAAAATATCTCTGAACTTGATGCAAATTATTAGTTTCACCTCTAAATTATTGACAGGCTTAAAAACACTCTTTTACTTGACAAACTAAACTTAGATACACCCCAATATGTCACATGACATAACTAGTAGTATCAAACTCTTGTACGAGCGTGCGACTCTTAATAAAAAGTCGAAAAGTGTTGAAAATGCCTCTCTACTTGACAAATTAAACTTAGATACACCTCCGATATGCCACATGATATAACTAGTAGTATCAAACTCTTGTAGGAGCATGCGACTCTTAATAAAAGGTCGAGAGAAGTGTTAGAAACACCCCTAAATTCATTTAAGGGTATATTTCACTCATGTTGTAAGACCAAATGTGTATTTAAGTTAGTCCAATAAAAAAATATTTTTAAAATTGTTAATAATTCGGAGATGAAACTAATAATTTGCGGTGAATTTAGGGTTGTTATCAATACTTCTCTTTGAAATAAAACTAATTGCATATGGAGCCAAATGATTGGAAAAACTTAACAAATCCTTTTATCTTTTAATTATGTAGTCATAAAAAAGAAATTTAAATAAAGGAGCTAGCTTGCTGATATCAACTTCATTAGCACTAATTAATATACAACTAATCTGTACCTTAAACCTAATATAGTTACGTAGAAAGCACACGAAAAAAGGGAAACAAATGCTTTTAAAAAAAGATTAAGCTTCTTAAAATTTTTGACAAATAGGATCCAACAAAACCTAATCCTTTATCATCAAGTCAAATTTCACTATCCTTGATAAAAAAAAAAATGGATGCTATGATTTTTAAATTATTATAGAGATCAATTAAAGTATTACAACACTAGGTACTTTTTTTATTTTATGATAATAGATGCAAGCATAACATATCATATTTAAATAGTTTAGTTGAAATTGAAGATATTATAAACTAAAAAAAAGAAAATAGTTTAGTTGAAATTGAAGATATTATAAACTAAAAAAAAGAAAATAGTTTAGTTGAAATTGAAGAAATTATAAACTAAAAAAAAGAAAAATACAAGGCACCAACGGTGTCTTTAGTAACTGTACCTAATCTACGTAGGGATGGTTGGGGTGGATGCGGATTCAAGGCTATGCGACGCGGGATAGGGTGTGCGGATCTATACAAATTTTATACGAATTTAAATAAAAGGCTTAAGTCATCGACAAACATTTAAAGAGACACCTAAATTGAGGCTTGTACTTGTCACGACCCGAGCCTACATCCTGAACGTGGCCGGCACTCGAGAACCATTTATGGTCCCCAAGCGAACCTTCATCCTGGCTGACTTCAAGCGGAAGACTAACTCAAGCATACAAAGCTTAAAAATTGAATAAATATTCATGAAACTTAAATAGAAAGCTTTAACTCAAAAGAAAACTCTGAATAAAATAAATTATTCAACTCGCCATAAAATAGGCAACTTAAGTCGTTAAAACATTTAATAAAATAAATGATACAAACTTCTCAACTATACTGACTATCTATGAAGCCTCTAATTGATAAAGATGGAAGTCGTGACAAGACTCACGACATCCTAACAACTGATATAACTGAAAGGTAAATGAAATCTTCCGAAAGCAAGGAGGCTCACCATAGCTAACTCGAACTCTCAGATGTATCAATGAAGCTCCTGTTGATGAGCCTGAATACATGTGTCTGCATCATGAGAAGATGCAGACCAAATGGCTCAGTACGTGGAATGTACGAGCATGTAAGGGGAATTCTAAAGCATAACATAAGCTTGAAAAAAATCTGAAAGAAACTGAAGAACTTACCTGGCTCAACTCAACTCAACATAACTGAACTCATTTCAATATAAAGCAACTTAAAACATGTGCAATATAAAGAAAAGTTGTTTTAAAACATGATGCCAACTCTGTGTGTATGCAAAAATACATATAACTCTGAGATGTATGTAAAAATACCAATAATCTGATGTATATAAATATACAAAATACTGTTGTGGGAGTTTCTCTAACCGACAACCATCACATAAGAACTATTGTAATGATACAACGATCTTCCTCACGCTGCCGGCGCATCCTATATCTTGCCACAGGTATAGGACCTGAACTACTAAGTGGATCCACTAGTCTATGCAAAAAAGGCTCATCTAAAAAGTATGACCCTTTTCTATCCATGATGGCTACATGGTTATGGAGACGTGAGTTATCTGAACTCAAGCTCATCCCCATATCGGTGCTCAATACTACTCCCAAAATATGATACTAGCTCTTTATGTTTAAAACATACTTCTTTCTGTGATTTGAGATAATTGCTCAAAACGTAGCTCAAAGGCTATCTTGGAAATCAAGGTTTCCTCTCTTGCTTTATTGTGAAAGCATTTACTCTTTAACTGAAAACTAGCTCAAAGACTCTTTACTGAAAAACTAGCTCAAAGGCTCTTTACTGAAACACTAGCTCAAAGGCTTTTTTGAAAATCTAAGTTTTCCGTTCTTATTTAAATGTGAAAACATTTTAAACTCTTTTGGGAATACATAGTCCTCATATACTTTTGAAGAAATGAACTTCAACTTTACTCTTTACTGAACTCAAAACTTAAGTTTTAAAACAAAGTTAAAACATTTGTAAAAGACTTTTTAAAATATGGTTCATGCCAAATTATGGACGTGAACGACTCGATGCAAGGTTTTCAATAACCATAAATAGATCTCAATACTTGGAACTCAAGAACTTCACTAATACTACTCATTTCAAGAATGCTCAACTCAGAGGGTTCATGCGGAATTATGAGCATGAACTACTCAACTCAAGGACTCAAATATACTTCTCATCTCAAGACTGTTCGACTTATAGGGTTCATGCGGAACTATGGGCATGAATAATTCAACTCAAGGACTTCATGGGTAACATGTAATAGTCCCATGATTAGAAATATAATCTCATAGGGGATTAGGAACACAATACTTAAGACTTAGAACTTGAAGATACTACTTCTCTCAAAGGTACTCGACTTATGAAGTTCATACGGAATTTATGGGCATGAACGACTCGACTCAAGGGTCAAAATATCAATAAGGAACTCATGTATATGACTCTTCTCATTATCATACTTATTTAATCAAATCTTAGTTCAAATCAATAGTTGATGTCAAAGAATTCACAATTGAACTCAAAGACTTTTCTTGGACTCTACTCTTAACTCTCTCTTGAATGTGAATTATGAATTCAAGAGTCATGGTTCATGATATGAAGAATCTAGGTGATAGTGTAGACTCATGAATACATTCGCCTCACTCTCATTCTCACTTACTTGAGTCTTGAAACAAGTTATTAGAAATTGTAGAAGACTCTTCAGAAGGACTCAAAAGGACTCTCTCAAAATGTTCGGAAGAACTCTCAAGACTTAACTCTTAACTTTACCTTGAATTTGAATTATGAATTCAATGTTATGAATGATTTCTAAGTGTTTGGAAGTAGTTTGAAGTGTTTAGAATCAAAAGAAGTGAAGATGCACTGCAAATGAGCTCAAACAGGACAACCGACGGAGGATGAGTGGGGGCAAGTGACCCTGGCGCGTTTCGGGTGCGGGGCGCTAGCCCCTAACTTCAGAGGCTGCATATGGGTGCACTGCAGGGGCGCTGCCCCAGCTCCTTGGGCTCACCTGGGGCACGCCGCCCCAGCCTTTTCCCAAGCCAAGTTAAATGAATTTCGCCTCTCGTTTTCTGATCCTAAATCGCTTTTAATCTATTTCTTTTCTCAAATTTTCCTTAGATTCAATTACCCAACCTAAGTACACACTAATCCACTCAAAACAATCCATTTCATCTCAAGAAATCATCAAAATCCCAACAAAACAAGATTAAGAATGAACTTCAAGAACACCTGTCAAGAACTTAAATCCTTCAACTTTTGAGAATGAAACTTCGCTGAAAATAATATGTTTGGCGTGTGAGTGAACAAACCCAACATTATGGAAGCTTACATACCTCTTAGGGATCAAACCCATGGCGACAATCCGCAACAACTCTCAAGAATTTCGACGAATGCTTCGATCCCTTCTCTTTTCTCCTATTTTCTCTTCTTCTTTTCTCTTCTTGAACTCTCAACTAAAACTCTAGGCGTAAAGTAGGATTATAAAACTGAACCTAATCATATTAGACCCCTAAAATATTACTAAAAAATGAATCAAATCTGATTGGGTAAGAAAAAGACCAAAATACCCCCTCTAAAATCCGATTTTGACTTTCCTTATCTAGACAGTCCAACTTCGAATGGACATAGCTCCCTCATACGATATCGAAACTGAGAAAAATTGGTGGCGTTGGAAAGATAATTCAAAGATCTTCCCTACGGTATCTGGTATCACACCTAACTTATCCTGAGCTAGAAGTTATGGTCATTTGAAGTCGACCCAAAACTCATACTTACGCATAGCTTGCAAAATTTCAGATTTTGCTATTTCCAATTTAATTTCTTTTGAAACTCAAGGTGCTACATCTAGTGACCTTAACACTTAAGAAATTTTTAATTCCTTGGTAAAATATCACTCACTACGAAGAATGGTTTGAGTCTTAGCTCAAAATTTTCTGGGTGTTACAGTACCTATTGAACACCTATACTCTTTCGAATTTGAACCATTTGAACATTTTTTGCATACATGGTAGTTTGAGTGTGGCTCACGGACAATGAGCGCGTGAAAGCATCTAAAATTAGACTTTTTTAAATAAAAAAATCTCTATCTTCTTCCTTGTGTTTGCTGCCATTTTTCCTCCACCTTACCACCAAGCAACAACCACCGTCACTGCTGGAATCATATACCAGTAACACTCTTCTTCTTCCGCTTTTTATCCAGCCATCATATCATTTTATTTTTTTTCATATTTTTCATTATCACCGCCATCACATCCATTTCTTCCTCTTCTTTTGAGGAACCACCACCACCTTTGCCATTAAAGCCGCTACTTGTTTGTTTTTTCTTCAAATCTAGAATGATAAAAAAAATTCTTTCTTTTTTCCCTTTTTTTTTTGGATCTTTGCCATATTGTTGATTTATTGAAGCAAACAAATTTGCAACTTAACTCTTATTTTGTGAGACTTATGGCAGGGCAAAAGGAACTCGAAGGGCTTATTCGGATCCTGCCGGTTGGTGGCGATGAATTTGTCACTCATACAAGTCTACTACTCGCCGGAGAAAGAAGAAAAAGAACCTAGTACAAGTCCGACGACGAAGAAAATGGTCAAGTTCCACAGAATCATTACAAACCCTATTTTAACTCTAACCTTTCTTCATTTTTCAAGCTCTTCCGTCTGTCCTTGACGCTTTATTCGAAGTAAATTTCTCTAATTTACTTTTCTTTTTACCGTTGAAGCAACAAAATAATAATCTTAATGGATAGGACAAATAAGAAAGTCATATCTTTTTTCATGTTACTATGTGAAGTGCAGTTTGACGCATTAATGCTTGAAAATGTTGGAGATTTCACAGCCGTCGGAGTTTTTGAACAGAATTGAAGAGTTGGAATGGATGTCCATGGATAGGATACGGTGGTGGGATAGCGGGGAAGGGATTGGGTGGTGGTCGGTCGATCTGTCGGAATTAGAGATTATTTTCAATTTTTTTAATAGTAAATAATTTTCTTTTTCCTTAACATTATAATTTATTTTAAAATAATTTTTTGATCTAAATTACACATTTTATTATTTAATTTGTCAAATTGCCACGTCACCGCGAGTGTATTTCACTCATTTTATAGTTTTAGCTGATTGTCTAAAAAATGTTCAAATGGTTCAAATTTGAAGGGGTAGAGGTGTTCAATAGGTACAAGCTTGAGTTCAGGTGTCTAAGTGAATTATGCAGACAATTTTAAGTGTGTGTCGATGACTTAGCCTAAATAAAAGCTAAAAAAGTTATAACTCTAATGATATATGGATGAATATTCAATGTTATTATTATAGATAGAGTTAAAATATAAACCCAATTTTATGTTTATAAATTATAAAATAGCGTAGCTATAAAATTTGATGACTTTTATTATCAAATCTTTCAAACATATTTTTGAAATTTCCTTTTCCTTTTCATTTTTTTCCTTCTTTACCATGGTGCGCTATTTTTTTAGTAGAACAATTGTGTGCAAGTCAAAGGCTAATTTTATTTTATTTTTAAAGAAAAAGTAGCCGGGCAGGGCAGGGCAGGGCTAAATAGAGAGGGCGTAGGGGCAGGTTGAAAAACAACAAATATTAAACGGCGCAGCTAGGTCGGATTGAATTTGTGCCAGGCCGAGACTTTCACCTGCCCTATTGCCATCCCTATGAATAAATGCCCTGAATACTTAATGACCCTTGGTCATAGATTTCTCAAGTAATATTTGGGGAAAATTTTTGGCAAATAGTATTTGCCCATAAAATTTATTATTATTTGACCAATATTTTTGGCAAATATTTCAAATTCTCAAAAGCTAGTTTTTTCTAATATTTGGTAGGGGTGTACATGGTTGGGTTAGTTCGAATTTTTCAAATATCAAATCAACACATTTGTGTCGAATTTTTTAATTTATAAACCAAATCAGATCAATAAAACTTGGATTTTTCAACCTTGGATTTTTTCGGGTTTTACGGATTTTCAGGTTTTTTCGAGTTTTTTTTAGTTTTTCCGGTAAAGTATTCATACAAACATATAATTTACTTGTACTTCAAATATTTATTTAGTTCTATCAAAATACAACTATCTAAGGTGTTTTGTTAAACTGGGTCTTATGCCTAACTAACACCCCAAAAGGTGTTTTGTTAAACTGGGTCTTATGCCTAACTAACACCCCAAAAGCTAGCTCAAAGGAATGAGGATTATCCAAGCCTTATAAGGTGTCCACCTATCTCATTAACCACCGATGTGAGACGTTTGTCCCACTTTAACACCCCACCTCACACTCAGTGCTTAGCATCTGGTGCGTGGGCAATTTTGATTTTGGAGGCCCCAACATCGAGTGAGTTTGTCCCACTTTAACACCCCACCTCACATTCAGTGCTTAACATCTGGTGCGTGGGCAATTTTGATTTTGGGGGCCCCAACATCGAGTGAGATGAGCCCTACTCTGATACCATGTTAAACTAGGTCTTATGCTAACTCACACCCCAAAAGCTAGCTCAAAGGGAGGAGGATTACCCAAGTCTTATAAGGAGTCCACCCATCTCATTAACCACCGATGTGAGACTTTTGTCATTCTTTAACATGTTTCTTAAGAAAATAACACAAAATATGATATGATTAATGACACTAATCCAACAAAAAAAAATGAAATCGCGTAAAATAAATATTGCAAATTAACAAGTCATAATGAAAATGATTATAATTTAAAAGTACTAAATCATGCTAAAATAAGTTTAATAAGTATTAGTTACATGACTAAATATTAAAGGAGATTAAAATTAGATTATGTATTTTAATTTTCCAAACCAATGTAGAACTGAAGAACAAATATTCAATATTATTGTCATTCTTAGTTTTGAATTGATTTTATTTTTGCATTAGTATTAATTTGATTTGATTTCATTATAATTACTAACATCTCTGGACTATAATCTTTATTGAATAATTCAAAATTCTAAGTTTCAAACTTGAAATAATATATTAAAAGATAAAAACTATGAAAAAGTATAAGGAGTATTTAAAAATTATATCAAAGTAAATATTTTTATGTATAAAATAAAATTTTAAAATTATATATATAATGTCGGGTTGATTTGGTCTTGGGTTGAGTGTTTTTAGTTAAAATCAAACCAACCCAAATATAGTCGATTTTTTTTTTTCAATACCATACCAAGTCAAACCAAACCACTAGTCGGGTTTTTTTTTTCAGTTTGCGGTTTGGTTTGATTTTCGGTTCGATTGTGTACACCCCTAGTATTTAGGTCAAATCTCATTATTTGAAATCTTTTAAAAATTAAAATTTTACACCAAACTTTTATCTTTTACAAAATCACCCTCTATAGTAGTTGCTTGTATTGTATTACATAATTTTTTACATGAACACCAAAATAGTGATGAAATATTCAGTGAATATGAAAGTAATGATTTGGTTGTTGATGAAAATGACGAACAATTGACTCAGGGTAATTAAGTCATGTGCTTTGTCTACTTCACGATGTATGAAATGATGTTTGTTGCACTCACTCCAAACTACCACATTGCTCCAGTGTCATGAACATTACTTGTTATTTGTTGCAACAAAGATCCAATTAACCTGTAATACAAACTTATAGTTAGTTTTGATAGTTTTTAAAACTTATGGGTATAAATCATATTTTTCTAAAAAAATGAAATATGCTTCCCAAATATTATGGCCAAACACATGGTGAAATTTCACCTAAATTTTCCCCCAAAAAATATTTGCCAAGAATATTTGGAAATCTATGATCAAACGCTAGCTTAGTGATTCTCAAATGGTGTGACGAGCAACTAGGAGAAGGAAAAATCATTTGTTGAGGTTCATTGTCCATTTAATTGAATAGATTTATGGTTGCATGAAACTCGACTTGATATTGGATAAAAACACACAAATGATGCAGTTCTGTGCGTAATTGAAATTACACACGTAAAGATGCATCACACAAGTTTTAGATTTAAGTCATCATAGTGTTTGGATTTAAACAATGCAAATGAATGATAGACCTATCCTCTTTGTTTATTATGCACGAACGAAAATCGTGACAAATTTTAAGAGGAAAAGCAGAGCTACATTGAAGAAGCTTGATATCAACTAGGCAATAATGCAGCAGATAAGTATTAAGTTCAAAATGCTTGAAGGACTCTATTTGTAGTGTACGAAAACGGCATGTACTCTGTGTGCAAGAAACTAAAGGCCTGTTGTCACGGACTTAGAGTGATGGCTAAGTTTCCGTGTGGCCCTTGACGGTTTACTCACTAATCTTTCAAGAATCTTGTAAACTCAAGGAAGCCTTTGGGCTTAGATTGCTAAGAGAATGTTTAAGGAAAGTTTGGAAAGAACAAAGAAGGCTTTGTATTGAACTTTGGAAGATTGCTTACAACTTGCTTGGTGCCTTTGCAAATGGTGGCACCCCTATTTATACTACTCTCCAAGGACTAAAGTGTAATTAATATTTACATGAGAAGTCCCTAAAGTATTTACACATTGGCCCCTTTTCTAGAGAATTCTACATAGCCTAGAAGTCTCCAAGGCCTTCTTGAAATGTCTAAGGCATTCTAGAGTTCTCTACTTGACTCTAGAAACCTCTATGCCTTCTTCGCTGCAAAATTTGGCTCCGATAGTGGCGGGACATGACACACTCCCCCACCCGATGATGCGACGACCGCGGCGCATTGCTGCAGAAAATCCCGGACTTGGTCTTTAAATTGCCACAAGTCTTCATATTTCTCCCATGTGGCCTCCTCCGGAGATTGTCCCTTCCAATGCACAAGGAACATGGCGCTGGCTTGCTGACCCCGCTTCCGTTTGGCCTGATAATCTATAATAGCTTCAATCTCCCGGTCGTGCGAGGCAGTGACAGTAATGGGGGCCCGGCGGGGTTGGTTCCGGCTAGTGTCTTTCTTGTCCTCATGGTAAGGCTTGAGGACGCTTGCATGAAACACCGGATGGATTTTGAAGTGTGGAGGTAATTCTACCTTGTATGAGATTTTGCCTACCTTGGCAACGATCTTGAACGGCCCCTCATATTTTCGCATTAAGTTTTGATGAACGCCTCTTAGTGCCTTGAACTGTCTTGGATTGAACTTCACCAAGACCATGTCGCCTTCCTTATAGTCCGTGGGACGTCGTCTGCGGTCGGCAAATTTCTTCATCTTGCTTGCTGCCTTGTCCAAGTAAGACTTGGCAGTGTCAAGCTGTTCTCCCCATCCTTTGGCAAGATGGTAAGCTCCCAAACTCTTCCCTTCAAAAATGGCTTGTAAAGAATGTGGAGTTTGGGGCTGTTGGCCCGTCGCCAACTCGAACGGTGTGCGCCCGGTGGACTCACTCCTTTGCAAATTATATGAAAACTGTGCCATGTCTAGGAGTCTGGCCCAATCCTTTTGATGCGCACTGACATAGTGCCTTAAGTAGCACTCCAGCAGGGCGTTGACGCGTTCGGTTTGGCCGTCGGTCTGCGGGTGGAAACTTGTGGAGAAGTGAAGTTTGGTGCCAAGTATCTCGAACAGCTCCCTCCAAAAGTTCCCAGTAAAGCGGGGGTCTCGATCGCTAATGATGTGTCTCGGCAGCCCCCAATACTTCACCACGTTCTTAAAGAACAATCGAGCGGCTTCCTTTGCGGTGCATCCGGCTGTGGCGGGTATGAAGGTAGCATACTTTGAGAATCTGTCCACCACGACCATGATAGTTCCATACCCGTCGGACTTGGGTAGTGAAGTGATGAAGTCCATAGTTACGCTCTCCCATGGACGTTCCGCTACGGGTAGTGGCTCCAATAATCCTCCCGGATGCCTTTGTTCTACTTTGTCTTGCTGGCACACAAGACAAGTCTGCACATAGCACTCGATATCGTCCCGCATGCGTGGCCAGAAATAGATGGCTTCGATCAGCGCCCTCGTTCTTCGCTGCCCTGGATGCCCGGCCCATGGTGTGTCATGGCTTTCCTTGATTATTCGCCGCCTGATGGTCCCGAATTTCGGCACGTAGACCCTGCGACCGGTTGTGAGCAAGAGACCTTCCTCCACCCAAAAGCGCCTAGTCTTGCCTTGGGCGGCTAACTCCATTAGCTTCTTGGCCTCGGGGTCGTGTTGCATGCCATCCTTGATTGCATCTTGAAATATCACAATGGGCTGTAGTGATGGCAGCTAGTTCGGCCTTTCTGCTTAGTGCATCGGCCACAACATTGCCTCTTCCTGGTTTGTACTCCAAGACGTAGTCGAACTCGGCTAGAAAGTCCTGCCATCTAGCTTGTTTTGGGGTGATCTTTTTCTGTGATTGAAAGTAGCTAGTGGCTACGTTGTCTGTCTTGACCACGAACTTGGAGCCTAACAAGTAATGTCTCCATGTGCGCAGACAATGCACTATGGCCGTCATTTCCTTTTCCTGCACCGTGTAGTGTCGCTCGGTCTCGTTCAGCTTGCGGCTCTCGAAAGCTATGGGGTGTCTTTCTTGCATTAAGACTCCCCCAATGGCGAAGTCTGAGGCATCCGTGTGTACTTCGAAGGTCTTCGAGAAGTCGGGCAGCGTCAAGACCGGTTCTTCTGTTATCGCGGCCTTGAGACCTTCAAAGGCTTGTTGGCACTCCGCGCTCCAAACCCACGGCTTATTTTTCTTCAGTAAGTCGGTCAGCGGAGCGGCTTTGGCAGAGTACCCTCTTATGAACCTGCGGTAATAATTCGCAAGTCCAAGAAACGATCGCAACTCGGTCACGTTGGTGGGCACTTCCCATTCTTGGATTGCCCGTACTTTGGCGTCGTCCATCCTTAGTTCGCCCTGGCTGATGATATGCCCCAAGAAATGTACTTCATGCTGGGCGAACTCGCATTTCTCCCGCTTAACGTAAAACTGGTTTTCTCTTAAGACTTGGAAGACTTTCTTTAAATGCTCCGCGTGCTCCTCCAGAGTGTTGCTGTATATGACTATGTCGTCCAAGTACACTACCACGAACTGATCCAGGTAGGGCTGAAAGATCCTGTTCATCAGCGTGCAGAATGTGGCGGGTGCGTTGGTTAGGCCAAAAGGCATTACCAACCACTCGAATGCTCCGTATCTGGTCACGCACGCTGTTTTCGGCTCGTCCCCTTCTGCGATGCGTACTTGGTAGTACCTTTTCCGGAGGTCCATCTTTGTGAAGTACTTTGCCTGTCCAAGTCTATCAAATAAATCTGCGATAAGCGGAATAGGATATTTGTTCTTGATTGTTACCTTATTAAGCGCCCGATAGTCGATGCATAAGCGCAAGGATCCGTCCTTCTTCTTCTGGAATAACACCGGCGCGCCATAAGGTGCTTTAGACGGACGAATGTGACCGGCTTCGAGGAGCTCTTTCAGCTGTTTCCTTAGCTCCTCTAACTCGGGTGGAGCCATGCGGTAAGGGGCATGTGCAGGTGGCTTAGCTCCAACCTCCAGCTCTATCTTGTGGTCTACCTCGCGCCTCGGA
>NC_064286.1:47056117-47063547 GCF_019186545.1 Solanum stenotomum | reverse complement strand
TCCTTGCGGATGTTTTCTGTCTCCTCAAGGGTGAAGTCTTCAAGAGTTTTGAATTTGCCGTCGGCCACATTCATGCGTCGGCCTAATATCTCCACGGCCTGCCTTGCCACTTCAACCCTTGAGACCCACTCTTCGCCAGCGGTGACGTCGATGGCCTCCTCGCCAAGTTCATCGTCGCTTGCCTCGGTGGTCGAGGGTGGATGAGATGTTAGTGCCTCACTAGGTGTGGGATCCAGCAGCATTTCTTCAGGACTCCTTTGGTGCTTCTTGCCCTTTCGGGACTTCTTTCCACCATCCGGACGGATGTTGGTAGTGCTAGCAGCGTTTATCTCCCCTTCGGTTGCCATTCCCTTAGTATGGAACCTCGCTCTGATACCACTTTGTCACGGACTTAGAGTGATGGCTAAGTTTCCGTGTGGCCCTTGACGGTTTACTCACTAATCTTTCAAGAATCTTGTAAACTCAAGGAAGCCTTTGGGCTTGGATTGCTAAGAGAATGTTTAAGGAAAGTTTGGAAAGAACAAAGAAGGTTTTTTGGAAGAAGGCTTTGTATTGAACTTTGGAAGATTGCTTACAACTTGCTTGGTGCCTTTGCAAATGGTGGCACCCCTATTTATACTACTCTCCAAGGACTAAAGTGTAATTAATATTTACATGAGAAGTCCCTAAAGTATTTACACATTGGCCCCTTTTCTAGAGAATTCTACATAGCCTAGAAGTCTCCAAGGCCTTCTTGAAATGTCTAAGGCATTCTAGAGTTCTCTACTTGACTCTAGAAACCTCTATGCCTTCTTCGCTGCAAAATTTGGCTCCGATAGTGGCGGGACACGACACTGTGCTGTCAAATCTTAGTCATACAAGTAAATAATATCTCCACTTTCAGTTTCCGCCAAATTACAATTTCACTAGTCAATCATGACACTTGAACACACATCTTAGAGAAGTCTGCTACATTCTACCATCTCGACAAGGTCCATGCATGTCATTGTTTCAACCAAGAATCTTAAACATAGGAAACGGTTAAAAGTCAGTTTTGACACACATTTTCTCTGATCCTTGCGAAATGGAGAAGCAACTCGTTATAATTGATCTAAAGCACCATTTGCAATCTTTTATGAACAAAAACTGACTTACCTTAAATTTTCTAGCTTTGTGCAACCAGAGTCTCCAACGCGGCACCAATGTCTACTACGTTCTAGTATGTCCCCTCAAAATATAATAATATTGAAGACTGTGAACATAATTTGGTGAAGCATCTACTATCAACGGAATCCAAAATGAAATCTGTCATGCATCTATGAATTCTGTGTATACCAATCATGACAAGCCAATGTTATGCCAATATTCAAATACTTCATTTTCTTCAAAGAGAAAGAACAATTTCCTTTACCAGAATCTTACCACTTTATGACTTTTATCATACCATATAATAAAGTGTATAATACGATTTGAGGATTAAGAGAAACACTATATTGTTGAACGATAATACCTGTTAAATATTTCAGTATTTTAATGAGAAAAAGGAGCTGAAAAGTAAAATTGATGAAATTGTTCTTGGGCATACCTCATACTTCCCCGCATAGCTTTTAAGTCTTTAAGGTGCAGTTAGTAGTGGACATACATCTTGTCTTTGTATCACAATAACCTTCTAGCTTCATCTTATGAATAGCTCATCAATAGATCAATTTGATGGCTCGATCCACGGATACCCTTTACTACCTTGACCAAAGTACCTGAGCAGATATTTTATCAAAACATACCTGTACATAAAAGAATAGTTTCACTTGGGCAAATGAGCGACTGTGAACTCAATTATTATTACTTAATAGTTGTTGCTATCCCCGTTATGAAGAGTAAAATGTTCAGAGATTATGTAGTCTTTACCAAATACTGAAGATTTTATTCTTCAACAAAACAACGGAGTGCAAAGTGGTTCATCTGTCGTACATAACCAACCATGTTAAACAGTAAAATTATGTCATGAGAAAAAAAGGAGTGCAAAGAAAAACTTGTTACAACATTCTAAATGAAAGTTTACCTAATGAAATTGGCGCCGATGGATTTTGACTTGGAATGCCTCAGCAAGCTTCTAGCATGACCTTGAAACTAATAACCAATGAGAAAAAACACACATAAATATTCATGATTAAACCATATCTTAAAAGTAAGATCGATATTCATAAATTTGTCTGGAAAACTATAAAAGGAGAATGGAGGAGAGTAACTCTTGGAAAATAATAATTAGAAGTGTGACTCAGAAACTGAAAGAGAAACAGAGACTTACGCAAGTCCTGAATTCTGCTTCCACCTACTTTAATTGTTGGAATATGGGAAATGTTGGACCATTGGGAGTTTGGGCCACTCCGATTTGTGCAACTTTCTTCTAACTTTGGGCAGCCTTTAATTTCCAGGATCCGTAATTTGGTGAGGCGTCGCATGGCATCTCTGGATGGCAGATGCTTTAGATTCTCGCAATTCTGTAAAACTAACTCTTGCAAAGAAACAAGGTCACCAAGCCCATCCGACAGAGCTTCTAACAATGGCCAATCATGGATCATCAGATATCCTAATTTGGTGAGGCGTCGCATGGCATCCCTAGATGGAAGATGCTCTAGTTTCTCGCATTTCTGTACAACTAACTTTTGCAAAGAAACAAGGTTGCTGAGTCCATCCGATAGATCTTCTAACAATGGACAATCATTTATCCACAAATATCGTAATTTGGGCATGGCATCTGAGAAGTCCATATGTTGTAGCCGTTTGCACCCCACTAGTGTTAATCTTTCAAGAGAAGTAAGGTTGGCAAATCTATGAGGAAGAGCCTCGATTCCGAATCCATACATTTTTATATCTGTTAGATTAGAGAGTTGCGTAAGCTGATAGGGCAGTGAATCCCAGTGCAAGTGTCCCCACACCCCCAATGTACGAAGGGACGACAGCTGCTGAATGCCATTAAATATAAATTGGAATGCCTCAAAATCCACCATATCTGAGAAAGGACCAATTTCCAAATGACGTAACCCAGTGAGACGGTGAAGGCCGCTTGTGGGTACACAAATCAACTTGGGACAGTGTGATAAACCCAAATATGAAAGTGAATGCATTTCCCCCACATGTAAAGGGAAGGAAACCAAGTTGTTACATTTGTAGACACTCAAGGATTCCAGAGACCGACAATGCTCTAGCATTCCACTTGGTAAATTGGTCAATCCATCACAATTCTGTAACTCAAGACTTTGGAGGGAAGTCAAATAATTCTCTCCACTAAGAACAGGAAAGGAACTGAAATTGGGGCAACTTCTAATCCATAATCTCTTAAGAGAATGGAGATTGTACAAGCTCTTTGGCAATTCATGAAACTCTCCGCATTCTTCAACCGATAGGTGTTGAAGAGAAACGTTGTTGCGTAGCATCTCATCTGGAAAACAAGTGAGCTCTTTCACATCATACACACTAAGCATTACAAGAGATGTCAAGTTGCTGCACAAGTTCAACAATGGCATTTCACTGTCAACTTCGACAATCTCTAATTCACGTAGGATTTCAAATTGATTCGGAGTACTTTTTAACACTGGACAGTTACTAATCCTCAACTTCTCCAGCCCAGGAAACATTCTTACCCCACTTGTTGTTGGTATCAATTCCACTCCCTTCCACTCAATAAGGCTACACATATCCTCCAATATAAGTTCTTTCAATGACGGGAACACTTGGATTTTGCTGCATGATCCACTATCATTAACCTCAACACCATAAAATGTAAGCCCGATGAATTCCAATTCAGGGAATCCTATCAGCTCAAGATGCCGAAGGAACTTCAGTTGGCCAAGCGACGGAATTTCTTTGCACCTATTGCATTCACTTAATTTTAACTTGACCAAATTTGGTAGAGACTCTTCACTGAACCATGAAGGAAATCTAGTACCCAAATAGTCCTTCACCAGTAAGATTTTCAAGTTAGGATGCGGTTGAAGACCATCCAACACATGCTCATCAATGGTTTCACAACCTTTTGGTTCATCACGTAACCACCCATATGACAGCTTGTAAATATTCGATTTCTCTTGTAAATATGCTGTTCGAGCTTCTTCTCTACTACGGACCAAATGGAGATCATTGATCCTCAATTTACCTCTAAGCTTCTTCAAACAACCTAATTCTTCTATTCGATGACCTTTCTCCAAACCCACATTAAAACATTGTAGGGTCTGAAGACAAGTCAATTGTCCCATGTTAAGCGGCATCTGATACCAAGAATGGCAATATATGTGTCTCAAACTTATCATATTCCCCATCTCATATGGAAGTTCATGGAGTAAATAGCAACCATTGACTCTAAATGTTTGCAAATTATAGAGCTCGCAAATGGAGTTGGGCAAGGCTCTGATCTCAGTGTTCGAGAGATCAAGATATCTCAAGTGTATACACTTCCCAATTTTGGCTGACAACTCTTTGATTCCTGAACTGGACAAATTTAAAACTCTCAAGAACTTGAAGCTCAACAACATATCTTCCGATATATAAATGCTTCTCCAAAACAGAGTGCACAAACGTCCTGGCTCAGTTATCTTATCTATTTGATCACTTGGTGAGTCCCATCCAAAGTATCGCACTTGAGAAAGATTTTCTCCACCATTGTCCTTTGGATCAAATAGTTTAGATTTTAAGATATCCCCAGCCAAATCATGCACAAGATCGTGCATCTTACAGTGTGTTATATTGTTGTGCTTATCTAACTTAACATCTTGCAGCAAGGAATTTCGCAACAAGAGTTGAAAGAACTTATTCCCGATGTCTTCCATTACGGTGGTCTCTTGACATGGATGAAGAAAGCCTTCTGCCATCCAGAGTTGGATTATTTGGTCCTTTTCAAACTCAAAATCTTTTGGAAACATTGCAAAGTAAGCAAAACATTTTTTCAGATGTGGAGATGGTAGACAATCATAGCTGAGTTTTAGTATTTTCCTTATGCTATTTTCTCCGTTATCATCTTCACCTGCAACAAGGGGGTTTCCATCAAGAATTGCCTGCCATTCATGTTTTTCCTTGTTGCGTAAGAGGCCTCCCAACACACTTGCAGCCAACGGTAGACCTTGACACATTTCCACAATCCTGTTCTCCATGCTCACTATTTCCTCTGGAATTTCCCCATCAACAAACGCTCTTTGTTTGAAAATGGACCAACAATGAGCTTCTGCTAATTTTTCCAACCTATGAGGAGCTACTGCTGCTACTGTGGATGCCACCTGTTCCATATGAGTAGTCACAAGAATGAAGTTTCCTCGGGATGTATTTATTCCTCGCAAGGTGTCGACAAACTCTACCCACAATGTAGAGTCAACACGCCATAAATCATCCAGAACAAGTAAGTACTTTCTTCCTGCCAGTTCATCTTGTAGCGTCTTGACTATTATGTCTCTGCTTTGGACCTCAACTTTCCTCTTTGTCAGGGATTCGAGGATTAGTTGAAGAAAGCTCTTCGTTTCTGACATTTCAGGCAGACACAACCAAACTCTCTTTTCAAAGTGTTTCTCGATCTGTTCATCGTTGAAAATTTTCTTAGCCATAGTTGTTTTCCCTAAACCCCCCATACCAGCTATGGGAATGGTGCACAGAACAACATCCTCTCTGATGTTCAACATCTTCCTCTTTATTTCTGCAACATCGTTGTCTCTACCAACAACCTCCGAAGCAACTACTACAGAATCTGTTTCTCGAATTGGTAGTATATGCCAAGGAGGAACCATGAGTGATTGGAGACCGAGGTGTTTGGCTAACTTATTGATAGCCCTCAACTCTTCATTGATGTTGTTGATTTTTCGTGACATTTTGCTCTTAAAAGTTGTATGAGAAATGAAATCACTGACCTTTTTCATTGGGTTCTTTTGGATCTTCACTTGTCTTTTGATAGATTCATATCGGAATTCGTCAAACACATTTTCAGCATTTTCAGCAGCTCTCTCAAGCATCTTGAGCCATAGTTTCACAGCCTGATCGTCAACTTGTTGTCTTTCAGCATCATGAATGAAAGCTTGGATCAAGGATGCATTTTGTGTAAGCATTTCCAGATCTTTCTTGCAGTCCCTTGAGCTACTGAGTTCCTCAATAGTAAGAAAAAGCAGTTTTTCAAGCAAAACTTGAACAGTAGCACCAATTACAGGATCGGCCATTGTTGTGTTTTGCTCAAAACTTGAATTGTAGAACCAAACTTCTTGCACAGAGTCTTGTTCCTCTTCACCAAAGTTTTCTAAAAGTTTTTGCACAAGTCTTGTTTTGCTAGTTGTTTGTGGACCACTAAAAGGAAGACAATAATTCATTGTACACAATAAAAGCGAAATGACGAAAAGACCCTCCTACTTTATATTGATTTGTAAACCCAGTCCTCTTACTTTATCAGGCATCACCTAGGCACTCCACTTATCGTGGTTCAAACACACTACTTTAAAAGTTTAAACCACTCCGACTCCTCTTGTTCAAATAGAAGGAAAAGGTTAGATTTGAGATTTCTTCCGCTATTGCCCTGTCGTGCACGTGCTTGTCTTTCCCAACACTTTCTTCTTCCATCACGGCTCCTACATTTCCCCTATTCACAGTTCTATCCCAGAAACTGATCTGGAGTCAGCATATTTACAGCTGTATTCTAAGTAGTCTGGTTGACAAATCAAAATAAGTACAAGGATCTCCAATCCATTTTTTCTTTTATAAATAAGCAATTCGTGTTTGGACTGTGTAAACCATGTGTAGATTTCCCTAATAACGAAACAGAAATAGAGTGTAAAAATGTCTCCAAATTTACTACCTAAAGATGTTAGTTACTTAACCAAAAAAGAGATGATCAAGCAAATCTTTAAGATGGTTCTAATAAGAGGGTTGAAATTATTATCAACTTCTGAACATCTTTACCTATGATTGTGGTTTTAACTATAAAAGGAAGTTCCAATGATCTGAAGATAACGAAAAACTACAGCCACATTAGTGGCATTATCTTTCTGTCAGCACATTCTTTTCTTTCTTTGCAGTAAGTTGAGTTCACTCTTGATCACTTACCACTTTAGACTCTCTAAAGAGTTCCATTTTCTCTCAGGCACATCAATAGTGTGGAATGCACACCAACAGGTCAAAACCAAGAGTCCATAGAAGTGAATCAACAACAGTAGCTTGAAGCAGATTTATCGGATATTACTCCTTTCGACCTATGCCTTTGCTGCTGCAATTTAAGGCCTTAAACTTGGAATGAACCATGTTTTTGTTTTCCACTAGTATTATTCTATGCAATGTGGATCCCTCATGTCTGTGTAGCTTTTTCTTTTTGGTTGATACTTGGTATCAGCTTTATTTTGGGCTAATTTGGCCATAGAATAATTGAAGAAATTGAGTCATATTTAGAGTGCAGAAAGCTTAATTTTGTGTTGAAATACACACAAATTATA
>NC_064286.1:47025131-47056017 GCF_019186545.1 Solanum stenotomum | reverse complement strand
TGAATTGAGTTGCTGGGAAATTCCCACAACTAGCTCTAACAAGATTGAAACTTAAAAGTAAAGATTGAAAATGAAAGCTAACATGCAACTGATATACTGAGTAGCTCAAAATAGTGATAATTATTTTAGAATGCAACATACATATACTGAAAGATATGGCATTCAAATTCTGAAACATAATTTTCTGACTAATTTACCAAGCAAGTATAATTCATGAAATACTAATAATTAACACACGCTAGGGTTCTTAGTTGTATACATGGGATTATACTAATTCTCCAAGAAATATGTCATCAATAACATAGAAACTATAACAACTAAATTTCAATGGATCCCTAAGATTTAAGAACCCTAGGTGTGAACACTATATGGAGAAACTGAAGATTTGACTGAAATCTAGGGATATAATGGGTTAAAGGAACCCAATAGTGTTTTACCACATACCTGGTGGAGAAAACTATGGAGACATTCTTTGGATTTCGGGGCTGAACTTGAAGAAGACCTCTGCTTGTTCTTGGGAGAAAATGTCGCCTCTTTCTCTTCTTTCCTTCTAAGTTGGATGATTTTAGAAGAATGAGGGTTTTAGGTAGTTTCTGACTAGATTACTAGGCTTAGACTGAGTAAAACGAAGTTTAAGCACCAAACAATGAAGTTTAAGTGGAAAATTCATAGGGGAAATGAACAATGCAACCCTAACTTAAATGCTGAGAAGTGACTTTAAAAGGGGCTTCACGGGCCGTCATGGTCCCCACGACCCGTCTAGTAGGTTGTGAAGATTCCTTGCCCGATAGGGCTTCACTAAAATGAGTATAACTTTTTATTCCCGACATGGAATTAGGTAAACTCGGCGGCACTTGAAAGAGGACTCAAAGTTCTTTAGTTAGATAAATCATGGACCACCTAATTCATTTTGTGCTGAAAGATATGATCGTTTCAAGTTGACCAAAACTCAAAACCTAACAATCCTCTTTCACGAATGACTTCACGGTCTGTATGAAGCTCCACAGACCGTTTAGGCATCTGTGGTCCTTTACATTGACCTTGGATGCAACCTACTTGACAGGTTGACTTGTACAGACTCCTAGACGGGCCGTCAAAGTCACCACGAGAAGCCGTGGATACTCTCTCACGACATAGTTAACTGACCCTGATCCCCTACACGGACCGTCTAGGGTGTCGTGAATGGTCTATGGTCCATTTTGGATTCATGGATAGGCCTAATTTCCCCTTTTAGACCTTTCTCAATGTCCGAGGTGTTACAAAAGGCATAAGCCACAACTAGCATAAGGGACCCGGGGGTGTTTCAACTCCGAAGAGGAACTCAAGTAGGCTCCAGGCCATCGTGGATCGACATCCACTCCCAAGGGTATCACAAAGAGGCTCCAAGTGTGAGGTACTCCAATCCTGAGAAAGCACACATCCTTCGGTAAATGCCTTAAAGTCGTTGAAGTAAGGAGTGTTGACATACAGACTAATAAGTTGTGCAAATGACAAAACACAGGCTCAAACTATCAGACCCAAGTCTGCTATCCAGTCTACAAGGGACTAGTCTGTTCGAGTAGCGTTGGAGACATACAAAAGTCATAAGGTTCACAAGTCTAAGGCAACACTAGCCTATCTTTTACTAAGGCCAAACATGCTTTAAGAAACATGTAGTAAAACAAGTAAATCACACACGTACAACCCCAACTAATCATGGTACTATCCTTAGAATAGTAGTAATCAACCCTAAAATCATGGTTTCTACGAGAAAAGTAGGAAGAACTAGGTACCCGCTCCTAATTCACACCAATTATCATGAATTTACATACTCATCCTCAATATAAATAGAAAGAAATTCGTAGCCTACATGTAGGCCGATCGTTCCAAATCATAAAAATGGAATTTTTACCTCCTGAACAACCTCTGAACGCTGCCACACTATCAAGAGATGGATCACAACGTCAACATGGTCTTTTAGACACCAAAATCACCCAAAATGGAGATATACCATTTTAGAGTCAAATGGGAATCATGGGATCTGTGTTTGAAATTTTGCAATTGCTTTCGTCAAAAGGTCCTAAAACCTAACTTGAACTTGTATACCAAAATAGGACACAATTCATGCCCTAAAACAATGAAAACAACAACACACAGCTAAAACACAAATAAAAGGAAAAGGGGCAGCATATTTCATGCCAAATTTACCTCGAACGGAGTGTCATAGACACAATCCAATCACTCCCGCATAGAACTGATAATTACGAGTGTGTGAGACTTCAAATCACCAAAATTAGAGTTTAGACGGAGGAGAAATCACAATTTTACTGTTGGAGCCAAAGTTGAGTCGCGACTA
Organism: Solanum stenotomum; assembly: GCF_019186545.1. Classification (NCBI taxonomy): domain Eukaryota; kingdom Viridiplantae; phylum Streptophyta; class Magnoliopsida; order Solanales; family Solanaceae; genus Solanum; species Solanum stenotomum. The sequence continues at coordinate 47,053,682 of NC_064286.1, read as the reverse complement.
TGGCTTAAATAGAGGGACAGGTCGGTCGACTGCTTGCAACCGTGGCCGGTTACTTGCAACCGCGGCCGGCTGCACGTGAACGTGCATGTTTGGGCACCGGTTGTTCATGGTAGTGAGGCCAGGTGTGCAAACTCGATGCATCAGCTGACAACAATGTGCTAGGGCCTCCAAACTTCAACCTGGTGCTCGAGAATCATCTAAAACCTCGTGCGTTTAGACGAACTATGCAACCCCATCAGAAATGGCATCTTGGACTCAACGAAACCATCAATATTCCTATCAGAGGTCATTTCAATGAAGAGTGGTTCCCACACCCAATTTCTATTTTAAGCTAAAATCCACAAGGGGCCTCAGAATTAGCCCATAAGCCTCAGGACCTGAACGAAGGGTTGTTCAAGAACAAATTCAGCATTTAGAGCTAACTTGACGGAATTCTCATCCGAGTTCGTTCACTAATAATGTTGACTAAAGTCCAACATAGACCTCAACTTAAAAGTTAACATGCCTAATTGAACAAGCTCGCACTAAAAGCTTCGGGAGTCATGCTGACTAATATACTAGCCTAAAATGACCCTTTCGGAGCTGATGGAATTATCAGAATTGGATTCTGATGTCGTCTTCTTAAATTTTTGATCGAAAATGACCATTCAAGGTTTAAAATCTCCAAAATGCCAAAATTCACCTAGAAACTTAACGAGCGACCATGTGACCGAACTGTCAATCCCAACAAGTCATAAATGACTTGGGGTAGTTACAGAAAAATTCTAAACAATAAATATGAGGCATAAACATAGAAATGACCTGGAGGTCATTACATATTAAGTGGTTATAAAATCATTTCATGAGATGCAATTATACTCTCATATAAGGGATACTTTAGTCGTTTAGCTTTTAGAAGGTATTTTCCTAATCAAAATTTTGACATGAGGCTTTCCACTTTTAGAAATACCTTTATTTTTTTTATTAAAACAAATATTGTTTGGCTGTAATTGGGAGAGCTCCAATTTTTTTTTATAAAATAGTGTTCGGCAAACTCATTTGTTTATGCTTTAGGTATGAATTTTATCATTGTCAATTGTTTTTCGAGTTTATAATATTTCTTACCTTTTAAAATTTTATTCATATTTATTGAAAATTTGGTTTTTCATTTTTCAGATACTCATTCTTCATTTGGAGACGTACATTCTAGTCTAAAAGTTTTTATTGGAGTGAAGTACCTTTCTTTTTTAGGCATGTTTTTTGCTCACAAAAAATTATTGCATCCATCATTTTCCTAAAATAACAAAACAAGGAAACAAGTTAATTTCCAGATATTTTAAAGCAAACAACTTAAATCTTTCTTTTTTTTTTTTTACCTTTGAACGTGCACAACTCCTAAATTTAACACTAGAATTCCTTGGAGTCCTCAATGCTTTTATTTTACATTACTATTTGCATTTACATACATCCTGTTCAATTGAATTTACGGACCTTCTGAATTGTTGAGACATGATTATCAGTTTTTAAAGACCAAAATAAAAATTATTAGAAGATAAAAGATGAATGAGAAAAAGTGAAGTGAACAACCTCATATTTATTGTTGAAGAAGAGATGTAGTTTTACTTGAAAATTTAATAAAACAAATTGTAGTACACCCATTTATGAGCGAACTATCTTAAAATATTTGTGATTTTGTTTGCAACAAATTTCAAAATGGCAGAAAATAAATTGCAATCACAAATAAAATATGAAGAAACATAATTTTATTGACCAAGATAGTGAGAACAATTCTGTTTATCCCTTGATTCTTCTCTCATAAGATATTNNAGGGCCGTTAGTGGCGTGTTTCTCGAATTAAGATGATTTGGATTTGATATATTTGTGAATATTCCACGAGTTTGTGAAATATTGGAGATGTTGATCTTTAAAAATATCTAAGAGTTCATGGGATATTTGAGATCTTGAACTTTAAAATACCCAAGAGATTATGTGATATTTGAGATCTTGAACTTCAAAAATACCAAAGAGTTTATGGGATATTTGAGATCTTGAATGTTAAGAATACCGAAGAGTTTATGGGATATTTGAGATCTTGAACTTTAAAAATACCCAAGAGTTTATGTGATATTTGAGATGCCTTTTAAGGGAATTTCGTACCATTTATATAGGCGTGAACTAGGGTGTAGAGTTGTGTAGCCTCCAAGAATCCTAATTTGAATTGAACACACCTTGCAGAGTCTACACAGAATTTCAATGTCTACAAATGTCCCATGCTTCAAGTCTTGTCAGAGTGTAGACTTTTTGAAATTGAAAGACGAGGCTTGAAGTATTCATACTTAAACCTCTGCAGTTCTGTGACATCACCTTTGCAGATTTGATCTATGAGAGAAGAGATGAAGGGCAAATTTGGTCCCACTAGGCGTGTCAGAATTTGTTTGCAACAAATTTTAAACATATGGAAAACAAAATAAACCACACAAATAAAATTTGAAGAAACATGAATATTTTATTGATAAATCTATGCGGGTACAATTCTGTTGAGCCCTTGATTCTTCTCTCATAAGATATTTATCCATGATTCAAGGGCCGTTTATGGCTTATTTCTTGAGTTAGGATGATTTGGACTTGATCTACATAATTTGAGGGCCGTTAGTAACGCATTTATCAAACTAGGATGATTTGAATTTGATCTACATAATTTGAGGGACATTAGTGGCGTATTTCTTGAATTAAGTTGATTTGGATTTGATATATTTATGAATATTTCATGAGTTTGTGGAATATTTGAGATGTTGATCTTTAAAAATACTCAAGAGTTTATGGGATATTTGAGATCTTGAACTCTAAAAATACCCAAGAGTTTATGGGATATTTGAAATCTTGAATTTGAAAAATACCCAATAGTTTATGGGATATTTAAGATATTGAACTTTAAAATTACCCAAGATTTTATGGGATATTTGAGATGCTTTTAAGGGAATTTCATACCCTTTATATAGGCGTGAACTAGGGTTTATGATTGAGAAGCCTCCAAAAATCCTAATTTGAATTGAACACACCATGTAGAGTCCCAACTTGAATTGAACGCATCTTGTAGAGTCCCACACAACTTAAATGTCTACAAATGTATTTTGGGGGTGAACAGACGGAGTTAACATTCGTTTTGAATACTTTGTCCATTTGTGGGCAAAGTTTTTGTTTTGGTCTGTGTTTTAAGGAGGATATGTTTTAATATGTAGTGCCCAAAAAGTATCGGTTTTGAAGGTGAGTGCGAGAAGTTTAAATGTAGATAATTCTACTTAGGTTGATAAGAGTGAGACACAAATAAAATAAAGTAAGAATATAACTTTCCACTCTCTTGAGGACAGTGTATTTCACACTTTCTACCACAAAAACATATATATGGCAACTATTCCACTTTAAAATAATATAAGGGGTTCATACGATCCTCCAAAAATTAGAGTGTATAGCAATGTTTTTTTTATTGAAGTTTGAGTTGGTTTTAAGTCATTTCCCAAATTTATTTGACTTCAAGATTTTAAATATTAAGATAAATTTAAATAATAAGGTTAATAATATTCCTCATCTTCCATTTTATAATTATTCAGAAGAGTGAAATTTTAAAAATAATATACTATGCATTTGTTATTATTTGTACAAAATAAAAAAAGAGTACTACACCTAGAATAAAAAGAAAACTAATCTAAATTTGACCTCTGCAAAAAATGTGTGATGTGCTTCTTTACTTTATAGTTTTGCTGTAAACTCGTGCTGACGAATTGATTGTCTTTTCTAATATTCTCTTTAAATAGTTTAAATAATAAAATTTATGTAGTGTGAATGTATTTTTCAGTATTTAGTATCCTATTAGGGTAGATAATGATGGAGTACTAATTGAGTAAGGAAGGAGTTAATATAAAGTAACATGTTAATGTACTATATAGTCAAACTACAGTAGAAAAACATAATATCATGCTTATTTGTACTTATTACTATAATTGACAATATATATTTCTAAAATCTTTTCCCCTTTGATTATTTATTCATATATAAAGTTTTCAACAAAAGTAACTGTTATACATTTTTATATGAGTTGTGACATGAATTCTTCCAACTTCATTGCTCCAATGGATTATTTTGATAGCTTGTCAGAGGGTTGCAAATTTGAAATAATTTCAAGAAACAACTCCAGCCGATGCAGTAAGATCAATAGTTTTATCCAAAGGGTTCAAATTTGTTGCTGAATCAGATGAAATTTGGGGAAAAATTTTGCCCCCGAATTATCAAGAAATAATTGATGGATCTAAGTTTTCTATTGTTTGCAACACCAAAAAGGAGCTCTTTTTCCGTTTGTGTGATTCACCCATTCTCCTTGATGGAGGCAAACTGGTAACACTCAATTTTGATGTGGTTATCTTTTATGATTCTATATTTTTTAATTTTAATATCGATGGTGTGTACATACCTAAATTATTTATCAATACCTGCTACCTCCCACACAGGGCCGACTCAACAACATTGGGGGCCTAAAGCGAAACTTAAGAGAGGGGTCCTACTATTTTTTTTCCATCATATATAGTTTTATTTAATATCTACTTTTCTAGCTATTTTAGATGTAAAGTCATTAGGTACTGTATTATAATCAATTTGTTTTAATAATTCCTTTTCAAATGATGATATAGTTAATTCATTCAATCTCTCTTTAGACATTGTTGATCTTAAAGAAGATTTAAAAAATTTTAGTTTCACAAAAAATTTCTCAGGAACTGTTAACATTATTCTATAAGCAATATGTGTATTTGGAAAAGAATCAAGTCTTTTTATTTGATTGAGTATTTTAATTAGATCATTATCTTCTACTTGTATTATTTCCCTTAACACTTTAATTCAAAAAATAAATCTAAATCATCAATATCAGAATAACTATTATATGATAAAGAAAGTTCAAGGTTAAGAAATTTTTTTTTTTAATTCTCATCATCAAGTGATCTCAATATTTTACCACTAAATAAGAAATCAAAAATATTTCCATATGCTTCAATTGGTTCAAATCTATTTTGAAGTGAAAAAATAGTTTGATCTACTCTACATATATAAAACAACCAATTCTAAAAGGTTCTTCAAGGGACTTTGTGATTTTGCTATCCACATTTTCATCAAATTGTTTCTTACGAAATTCAGGTTTATTTTCATCTCATATGCAATTTCCTTAGTAGAAATCATAACACTCATAGTACATATAATTTTTTTAAAATAACATATATATAAGTAATGATCTCAAGTAATGACTTTAGTGGCCTAGGGGTTAAGACGACCCTGCTCCCACAAGAGGTGATATTAAGATTTAAGCTTTATGGATTAAATTTTTTATGATCTCAACCTTTAAGTTGTTATTTTTAATGTTGTGGGTTCACATCTACTAGTTTTTGCATTTATCATGAATTTTTACACATAAATTCCTGCTCCGTATGGAAGTGTTGGGTTAAGATGAATCCTTAATTAATATCTTTATATGTTTCTAACTCTTATCAACACATGTACGAGATAGTGACGGAGTCAAAAACTCATGTATAGTGATAAAAAAATACAAGGTGTCATCCTAGGGTTTAAACTCATAAGAAAAAATAATGTATGAACTCTCGTTGGTACTAAACTAAATTTTTTTCCTTATGTTAAGTGAATTCAATTGTTCATAAACAATTAAAAAGAATCATTTAACCCTATTTGCGTTACTCTAATTTTGACCAAGGTGATTCAATTGAACTCTTTTCCTTCTGTACCAAAGTACTCTGATAGCTCAAGTAGGTGAAAAGAAATGATCACCTAGTATTTTTTTTTATATTCACTAACATGTAAAGTCTAATCTCTTATAATTTTCTATCCAACAGTAATTGCCACACTTATTGCACTTGATGTTTATTTTGTACTTATTTTGTTGGGTAGGGGATGGAGGGGGGGGGGGGCATATTGAGTGTCAATTTTTTTTCCGTTTCGCTCTCCAAAGTTTAGGTTATTCAAATTGAACAATGTGTCCTTTGGGTGCTTCCTAGTATACCATTATGAAACTATATTTGTGTAGCAACCATTCAAATAAACACGATGAAAATATGCTTGGAAATAAAAAAAAAATACTTGGAAGCACTTTCTCTGATCTTACGTGGTGTGCTTTAAATTAATCAGACGGAAATTTTATTTTTTTCTTTCTCAGAGTTTTTTTCTTGATAAGCATTGTGGAAAGAAGGGTATAATGATAGCACCAAGAGATCTTGTTATTTCAGATAGTGATAACCCACAAACTTGGAGATGGGGTAGATGCCGCAATTCCATGTCATCTCTTTTTATATTCTTAATTTGATCTACAACTTTATTGCTCTTCTTATAAATACTTATGCAATGCATTTGCTCTTGTTATATGTTATCTGATACATCTTATGCACCTGAGCTACAACAAAATAAAAATCATAATGCGACAGTCAAACTTGAAAGGTTTTTCTAGTTTAAAAATAGAGGAGACACTATATGTGTTAGATGTCAATATGAAAAAGCCAACAAGTTTTCTACAGAGAATCGAAGTATCTGAATAAGAAGGCATTGGAGCAGTGCATGCAAATGTGTCTAAACCATTAATGTAATCTTCTATCTGTGGTTACTAATACATGGTATCATTCATTGATGACTTCTCAAGGTACGCCTGAATTTACTTCTTAAAGAAAAAGTCTGAAGTATTTGAGAAGTTTAAAGAGTTCCAACATACCGTGGAGACTGATATTGAAAAGGTAATCGAATGTCCATGTATGGACAATGGGAGAGAATACATGTAACATGAGTTCAATGACTACCTTAATAAAAGATGGTAGGACAACAATTGACTTTCCCAAATATTTCGTGGAAAAATGGAGTAGTTGAAAGAAAAAATAGACACTTGATAGAGATATGAAGAAGTATTTTGAATATATTGCAGTACATTGTGATAATCAATCTGTGCTACACATTGCAAGGAATCCATATTTTCTTGAGAGAACTAAACATACATAAGTTGACAGTCATTTTGTTCGAGACAAGCTCCAAGATGGCCTTATTTCCCTTCATTATATTGTTACCATAGATCAACTGGCTAACCTATTCACCAAAGCTCTTACTGGTGTTAAACAAACTTGCATCATGTCAAAGTTGGCTATGAAGGCCTCATATCCCATTTAAGAGAAGGGGGAGGGGGGAGGAGGGGGTACATTGAGAATGTGTTTATGTTGATTAGTGTAACTGTTAGCTTAGTCAGTTAGTTGTAGTTGTTAGCTCTATAAGTAATTATTTTGTTAGAAGCCAACTATACGCAAATGTCATAGTGATATAATACACGTGTGCAAATACGTTTTCCTTTGAGAGGTTTTATTCAACAAAGTAGTTTGCTTTCCTTCTTCTTCTCTTTACACTGACTTCTCCCTCTCGTTAACACTTTGATGTCTGTCTTATATAAAGTGCAAACAAATGTTGGAATGTGAAATATGATATGTGTAGCCTGCAATTATAAATAATTATTACCTTCATGTTAATATGCACTGAATCTGACATTATGACAATTTGGTCTGGATACAAAAATATCAAAAATTACATTATGTATTCTATGTGCATATTTGGAAGAGACTAACTGTTTATTATGAATTCATAACTGATAATGGCTCAACTTTGAAAATATACACAAATAACGTATTGGGATAGCAGACGTTAGATTAATATAACAACTAAGAGTTAATGTCACCATGAAAAAATGTGGGGCAACGGATGGGGTTGCTCCTCTCTAAACTAGAGGTTTTGGGGTCGAACTCTGGGTATGAAAAATTCTTGGTAGGAAATACTTCCCCAATAGGGCCCTACACGGCTCTAATCTGAATTAGTCGGGCTCTAATGCAGATATCGAACACCAAATGAGAAACCAAATATAAAAAAAGAACTTTATTGAATGTGAAAAATTTGAAGAGAAAATGATGTGATCAATTTTGTCCGATATATTAATGTATATACATTATTTTTAAAAAAAATGTTAAATGATTTATTTTAAACTAAAGGCTAATACTCCAACTTTGAAGTTAAGAGCTTCCCCCTATTAGCATAGTATAGTATATCACATTATGAAGATGGTAAATGTTCACCTATGGTTTAGAAAAGATGGTTCATGCCCTTGAAAGGAGATGCCTTAAATAGGAATGTCTTAACTACCAATAATGGTTTTTATATGGCGCAAACTCAGATGGTGCGCAGGCTCCTATCAATGTTTTGATGGTAAAAATAAAAAAATGCTATAAAATGTTAATTAAATAATACCATATATGACTCAATCTTGGAATTTTTTTTAAAAATTCGCATCTGATACACCTACTAAAGAGCTAAAGCCCTACATATCATTTAATTATTTTTTTTAAAAAAAATTTCCCTACAAATGTTTCTTGCAATGCTTTTGCAGATTCTCTGAAACGACATATCTTACTGCTATAAATCAATTGGCTATTCGTGGAACAATAGGCACAAAAATGTTGCCACCAAAGACAGAATATGTTGCATATTTGGCGTTCAAGTTTTAAATGGGTGTGGCAATAACCTTCCATCTACTAAATCAAATATTAGGTTTGTTAATTATGAGAGTGAAATTGATGTTGAAAATCAGGCAAACACTGTGCACCTTCCAAGATTGCAAGAAATTGGGGGTATCCAAAAAATGAGAGGAGATGGATGTATGGAAGTAAAATTGGGATATTTTGATGGCAAGAAAGACACTGACGGTCCTATTGAAGCAAGATTGTCTGAGAAGAATCACTTTTACAAAATTGGACTCATTGTTGAAGGAGTTGAGTTTCGTCCAAAATGAAAAGTGGATATGGGAATTTAAGTTTTATATGTTTTGAACAGGAAATCTTTGAATACTTATTTTGATTACTATTTCAATGTTTGCAATTTACTACAGACAATTCATATACATTGCATACCCTTTAAGGCTTTAGTATTACTTAATAATTTGGACGTCCTCTTTCTACCGGAAGGTTACCTTCTGGCTAAATTTGTGGCCTATATTTTGGATTTAACTTTTAGACGGAATAAAAAAGTGAAGTGAAATTCCTTCTTCCGATATTTATGATGTTGAATTTTCTTCTCTATTTAATATCTCTGTTAGTTTATGTGCTTCTAGTTTTATATTAGAAGAGAGCTTTGATGCAAGGAGAAACATTTTTTTGGATTTCAACTGATGGATCAGTTTCAACTATGTCGTCAAAGGAAGAAAATATGGTGTTATCATTTGGATGTTGTTTTTCCCAAAGATTTCTATTCTTTGGGATAATTCATCATATTGATCTTCATCTTCTTTAGGTGCTAAAGCTAATAAGGAATGATAATACTGTAAGCCAATATTTTTAATGAGTTTTTGTGGAATATTCAGAGAAATGATAATCCTGCAAAGTAAAAATAAATTTGACTAACAAGTCATTGTGGTAATTTCTCAAGTACCAAGACCAATTACAGAGGATGCTTGGCTGATTCCAACTAATATTCCTGCAGCCTTCAGGTCTGTATGAGCCCATCCACGCACCTGTTCCTTCTAACATCTTGTCCCCCTTTGTCTCTTTGTCCACGTCATAAGCGTCCGAACCCTCCTTAGTGTGTAGCATTTTTTTTTGCTTTCCCTTTATCGAGAATGCCTTCTCAGGTAACCAACATTCCTACCTCTCTTTGTTATTTCCCTCAAGTGCCGCATGTATACAATCAATTTTCACCTTGTACAAAAATAGGAAAACTAATGGGATGACATGATCAATTACTTGGAAGAAATTAAATTATTCCCCATCTCTCCGATGCTTCTCAAACTTTGTCCACAATCTCTTTATGCTTGATTGGATCTATCACTGGAAAAATGAACTGCTTACAGATTCCTCTATTTTAGTTGGTTGAATGAATATTCGTGGCACTTCGGTGTTTCCAGCATCAACAATTCCTTTTGATACTACCCTTAGTATCATCAAAGGCTTTTAGCTCATTCGTTATATAAAATGAGACTTTTTGTCATTACATAACAAAAGATTTAACAACAAAAAACAACAAAACTTCAGTTGTCTTTAAAAACAAACATTGTGTTTAAAGTAACAAGATGATACAATACAGTAGGTAATAGCCAACATCTAAAGTGATATTCTCAGTTCTCATTATAATTTATGTTATTTCATTAAGATTAGATCTTGTAACGCGACGATGCAGAAGTTCCATCTAGAACTTTTTTTATGGAAGTACTCATGATAGTCTTTAACTGCGGTTGCACGATATTTTGGAGGGTTATCTTCTGACAACAATTCAGAAATCGGTCCATAAAGTTTGGAATATGACATTGAATCTGTGCCAAAGAAGCATGGAACTAATACTCTTGGTCCAACTTTATTTGCCAATACTCTGTGCTCAACACTTATATACTTGTCATTTGATATGAGGTGAAAAAAAGCAACCAAAATAAGCAAATGGTATATTCACTCTTATCGATCGTACATGGATTAGAAAAGAAAAATACTATCCTGCAGAAGATCTTCAATGTTGACCACAAGAGCACCACACATATGAGGAACATCAAACCATTCCCATTGATTCTGGTGAAACACTTGGAGTCCTCCGATGTGATCTTGTAGAAGCACTGTGAGAAAATCATTGTCAGAATGTTTGTTGGTGCCTATGGTGAGTTCTGGCCGAGGGAATGCTGGGTAGTAAAGGGCCAAAACACCAAGCCCCTCCGACAATCCATATTTTTGAGATGACAACGATCAAGACCGAGACCTTCAAACAATAATCCAAGCAAGGAATAGCCCAATTCCATCATCTGCTTAGAGTATACTCAATTTTTAGTATTTCCCTGCAACAATTTTGTAAAATTAATGAAACACCACATCTCAATTTTTATCACCACATAATACATATTCAATTATTGGTTGGCTTTCTAATTCATATTAAGAACATATACCTACATGGTCTTGGAAATTCTTTTGGATTGGGAGGATTAGGAGCCATTTTAATTAAAATGAAATCTCTCCAATTTGCAGCTAGAACAGAAGGGCTATACAAATCAAAATTGCTAGCATGAACCATCATTTTTGTGATATCTTGAGTGTAATACTGTTTCTTAATCTCGAGACTTTCAACTTATGGATTAGTATAATTCCAAATGGGAAGCAGGGGATAATATAAATACTTATTACTATTTATGCACAACAGTATAGTTAATATAAATTCCTAATGTCCACAAAAAAAGAAGAGGTTATAAACAAGGAGATCTTCATGATAAGTTTCAACCCCACATATATCCCAAAAATAGAAGGCTTATGGATGGTAGACAAGCAGAAAAAAGCAAAAACTTTCATCACTATATTTAATTGTGTTGAGCATATAATTACGCGTAGGAATAATATCCACGACAAAAAATTTCGTCACTATAGTTAATTGTGTTGAGAACAAGGGAGTAACAAGGCACCAAGTTCTTTTAGCATTGAAAGTATAATACTTGAGTTGAGCAATATAGTATCATTATCATGAGAATTTTAACATTTTGTTATCTAGAAAGACTTACTATATACTTAAAATAAAAATAACCTTCTTTTATTTTGCACACCTTAAATTTTATACTACTCTCACTTTCTATTTTTCCTCACGGACTATTTTCTTACACTATATATGTGGATTACTGATGAGGCAAATGTGTATCAAATTTCGCTGCTCATACTTTGTCATATATATATAATATACCCGGTGACATGACACACTCTCACGCTAAAATGAGTAATTATCTTTTATTCTGTTTATTGCATTTTCAAAAATTAGTATTTAACTTCTTCCAATATTTTTGCATCTCTTAAATTGAACATTTAGATTTAGTTAAACCATTTGGTATGAAGCAAAATGTTTCCATGGAAAATATTTTCTAGAAACTATGCTTTAGGGAAATAAGTTGGTTTCTCACTTATTTTCTCATGTTTGGTTGGTGAGTGAAAAATATTTTCTAATATTTGGTTAATGAATGAAAAGTATTTTTTGGGAAATATTTTTCCATTTTGGCTAGGCTTTCGGAGCAGAACCCGACCCTACACCTGACCCGATTCCCGACTCCTAGTCAAAGACTTGACTTCTAAATGGGGACCGACTCTTGACCTGAGATCCGACTTTTAAATCGGAACACGACCCCGACCCTAACGACCAATCTAAGATCTAATCCAACTACTAAATCAAGACCCGACTTTTGAACCAAGACCCGACGCCAACACCTGATCTAAGATTCAACGCAGACACCCTAACCTGAGACCTGACATCTGAACTACGATCTGAATTTCGGATAAGGACCCAACCCCTACACTCGATGCATGATCTGACTTCTCAATTAGAATCTGACACCCCGACAACCGATTCGGGACCCGGCCCTAACACCTGATCCAAAACCCAGTTTCTGAACTACTATCCAACCTCGATATCCAACCTCGACAATTGATTCGGAGCCTGAACTCATCACGTGATCTGGCATATGACCTTAACTCTTGACCCGAAACCCAACCCTGACACTCGACTCAGATCACCACCCCGACACCCAACCTAAAATTCGACCTCGAATGCTTACCAATATGGTCCCTCAAAACCAGACACATATGTATGGGCTCTCCCCTGCAACAGTGAATAAAAAAGAACTTTAAGACAAATAACATTATCCAGTGAGATAAAAATATCAATATACAGATGCAGATTCATGTGATATACCAACGTGGCCTTCCGACAATGTCACTATATCTTTATCAGAGAATCCTATGTTGTAAAAGAAGTCCCTAAAGGGCATTAGTGAACAAATTAGTAAGTGATATGAAACATCCAAAGAATATGTTTCAAATTCAGAACACTAATTAAGTTTTAAAGCACTCTCGAAAATTACTCCAAGGTATCTAGCAGCCGGATTAGCAATATTTACAATTTTAACTATAGGATATCACCAAGTTCAGTTCAATGTCATTGTTCATAACATTTAAGATCTCCAACAAAGTTGACTATATATTACTTGCCTTTACAAAATTTTCTTCCATAATAATGAACAATATGTTTACAGACGACACGGTAAGTGCATATTAGCAATAAAATCATCTACAAAATATTGAAATCCGACTTCCACATAGAAGAAAAACCAAGTAAGAATTCTTATACTTACGTTGTTCAGACACAACATTGTGCAAGAACATTGATGAGGATAATTGAAGCAAACTTCATAGATGAAGCTCTAGTTGACATGCTGATCTCTTGCGAACTTGTTCTTTAGAGCGAGATCCTTTCAAAACTTCTGCATATTTTGCCAACTCAGCTTTATGAACATTTTCTTGGTCATGGTTATTTCCTTTTTCTTGAGGTGATTCAGCGAGACATTTTGACATATAATCTAATGAGCCCACATCACTATATCTCCTTGTACGTGTCGGGTAGTTTTTGCTTTCTCCTTTATTATTGGTTGTAGAGCCTAGATCAAATGAATGGAAATCTATAAATTGTCTGGAGATGGTGTTCTTGATCTGCTCTGGGGCCTAATAGCTCCAGTATCTACGACAGACATATTTGAGCAGTACCCAGAAGAATAATAAGAGCATCTTGTTGCATTCTTTTCAGTGTTGTGAACCATTTCTGAATGATTATGATGATGGTCCTTTCCCTGTATTAGTCTCATAAGATTACGAAAGATTTTGCTTTTGTTTGAAGTGTCAGTCTTATGGGCTGAAGAATTAGAAATAGAAGTACCATCAAACTCACCTGAATTCATAAGATGTGGTTCTTGGGAGGATAACTGGTTAGAATCAAGCTCCAAAACATGGATTCCCCTGTCCCTTTGGTCTTCTTTAGCTGCATATTCAACAACTAGTTGCTTGGCTTTCTTACTAGATTGAGGGCTTAACATTTTACTGAGATCCCTTGCAGTTGTTTCACCTAGGGCAGACTGATAGTTCATCAGCTCATACCGCAAGCAAGCATATATCCATTTAAGATAGGCTACTTCGTCAACATCACTGCAACGACCTTCTTGAAAGTGATCAACTTCTTTTACTAATTCTTCATTTTGCTTTCTCAACTGTATGCTTTCTTCTTTCAGTGCTTCTGCTTGTGTCAGAACAAAGGTCAACAAAAACACATGAAATAAACAATGTTTATGAATAAAAGACTTACTAATACATTATCTTCCAGAGCAGAAATGGCAAAGAGCTGAAGATATTCCATATAGGTCCCAAAGATGATGTCCGCATAGGTAAGGTACACAGGAAATCATTTCCTAAAAATGCTACCCGGAGGGCAATTGAAAAGCTCTTTGCCATTTCCTATGCGGATATCATCTTTGCGACCTTTGCGGAATATCTTCAGGTCTTTGCCATTTTTGCTCTGGAAGATAGTGTATTAGTAAGTCTTTTATTCATAAACATTGTTTATTTCATGTGTTTTTGTTGACCTTTGTTCTGACACAGGTAGAAACACTGAAAGAAGAAAGTCTACAGCTGAGAAAGCAAAATGAAGAATTAGTAAAAGAAGTTGATCACATTCAAGAAGGTCGTTGCAGTGATGTTGACGAAGTAGCCTATCTTAAATGGATAAATGCTTGCTTGCGGTATGAGCTGAGGAACTATCAGTCTGCCCTAGGTGAAACAACTGCAAGGGATCTCAGTAAATCATTAAGCCCCGAATCTAGTAAGAAAGCCAAGCAACTAGTTGTTGAATATGCAGCTAAAGAAGACCAAGGGGATAGGGGAATCCACGTTTTGGAGCTTGATTCTAACCAGTTATCCTCCCAAGACCACATCTTATGAATTCAGGTGAGTTTGATGGTACTTCTATTTCTAATTCTTCAGCCCATAAGTCTGACACTTCAATCAAAAGCATAATCTTTCGTAAACTTATGAGACTAATACACGGAAAGTACCATCATCATAATCATTCAGAAATGGCTAACAACACTGAAGAGAATGCAGCAAGATGCTCTTATTATTCTTCTAGGTACTGTTTAGATATGTCTGTCGTAGATACTGGAGCTATTAGGCCCCAGAGCAGATCAAGAACACCATCTCCAGGTTCATCCAAACAATATATAGATTTCCATTCATTTGATCAAGGCTCTACAACCAATAAAGGAGAAAGCAGAAACTACTCGACACGTACAAGGAGATATAGTGATGTGGGCTCATTAGATTATATGTCAAAACGTCTTGCTGAATCACCTCAAGAAAAAGGAAATAACCATGACCAAGAAGATGTTCATAAAGCTGAGTTGGCAAAATATGCAGAAGTTTTGAAAGGATCTCTCTAAAGAACTAGTTCGCAAGAGATCAACATCAGTTAGTTTTTATCCCGTATCTCATGGATTCTTTCCCTACAAGAGACTTAACAAATAGGTTATTTAAACAATACCTTGATAGGTTTGTGATCTTATTTATTGATATCATTTTGATTTACTCAAGGAGTGAGGATGAGCAGGCCGATCATTTGAGGATTGTGCTTTGCAAAGATTAGTAAATGCAAGTTTGGTTAAGTTCTATGGCTTTTCTTTGTCTCATTGTCTCCAACAAGGATATTGAGGTAGATCCTAAGAAAACGAATGTGGTTAAGAGTTGGCCTAGACCTCTTCCCCTTTGGATATTCAAAGTTTCATTGATTTGGTGACTTACTTTAGAAGGTTTATGAAAGGGTTTTCTTCGATTGCCTCTCCATTGACGGTATTAACCCAAAAGAAAGTAAAGTTCTTGTTGCCGGAAGTTTGTGAGAAGAGTTTTCAGGAATTGAAAAATAGACTTACCTCCGCTCCGGTGTTCACATTACCAGAAGGTTTTGATGGGTTTGTTGTTTATTCTGATGCTTCAAGAATTGGGTTAGGATGTGTTCTTATGCAAATGAGAAATTCATTGCTTATGCTTCAAGGCAACTAGAGATTCATGAAAAGAACTACCCTACCAATGATTTGGAGCTAGTGGCGGTTGTTTTTGCCTTAAAGATTTGGAGTCATTTTTGTATGGTGTTCATGCTGATGTCTTTACCAACTACAAGAGTTTGCAATATGTGTTCAAGCAAAATGATCTAATTTTTTTGCCAACGTAGATGACTAGAACTCTTGAAGGATTACGACATCAGTGTTTTCTATCACCCTGGTAAGGCCATGTGGTGGCGGATGCTCTTAGTCACTTACAATGGGTAGTGTTGCTCATGTTGAGAAAGATAAGATAGATTTGGTGTGTGATGTTCATAGATTACCGATTGGGTGTTCGGTTGGTTGATTCTAATTAGGGCCGTGTTATTGTCCATAATGGTTCACAATAGTCATTTGTGTCGGATGTGAAAACTAAGAAAGGTCTTGATCCAATTTTGATTGAAAAGAGAAAGGGCTACTTGAAAAAACTGTTGAGGCTTTCTCCCAAGGGGGAGAAGGTAACTTGTATATCAAGGTTGTTTGTGTGTTTCCAATGTTGATGACTTAAGGGAGCAAATTTTATCGAAATTACATAGTTCTTGATATTGCACTTACCAAGGAGCCACCAAGATGTACCATGACTTGCGGGAGGTTTATTGGTGGAATGGGATGAAGAAGGATTTACGGAATTTGTGGCTAAGTCTCCTAATTGTCAACAAGTGAAGGTTGAGAATCAAAATCCAAGAGGTTTGTCCTAAGATATTAGTATTCCTACTTTGAAGTGGGAGGTTTTGAATATTGATTTTATTGTTGGTTTACACCTGCGATAACATGACTCGATTTGGGTAAATGTAGACCGAATGACAAAGTTAGCTCATTTCATTCACGTCAAATTTTCTTATTTGGAAGAAAACTATGCTAAGTTGTATCTAAGGAAGATTGTTAGGTTTCATGGAGTGCCCCTACCCATTATCTCTGATCGCTGTACCCAATTCACTACCCTACTTTAGAAGTCTTTCCAAAAGGGCCTTGCTACTCGTACTAAGCTTAATATGTCCTTTCATCCTCAAACCAATGGGCAAGCAGAGCGTACTATCCAAATTTTTGAAGATATGTTGAGAGCTTGTGTGATTGACTTTAAGGGTGATTGGCATGATCATTTTCCTTTGATCGATTTTTTGTATAATAATAGCTATAAATCAAGCATTGGTATGACTCCATTTGAGTCTCTTTATGGTAGTAAGTGTAGATCTCCTAAGGTTGGTTTGAAGTTGGTGAGGTTGCTTTGATAGGTACTAAATTGGTACATGAGGCTATGGACAAAGTTCATCTTATTGGAGAAAGGTTCAAAACGACTCAAAGCTGACAAAAGTCCTATGCCGATATTAGAAGAAGAGATCTTGAATTTGAGGTAGATGGTTGGGTATATCTGGAAATTTCACCCATTAAGGTGTAATGAGATTTGGGAAGAAAGGGAAGCTTAGTCCCTGTTATGTGGGCCCATATCAGATTATGAGGCGTATTGGTAAAGCTGCTTACGAACTTGATTTTCCTAACGACTTAGCATCAGTGCATCTAATTTTCCATGTCTCCTTATTGAAGAAGTGTGTTCGTGATCTGAAAACCATTGTACCATTGGGGAGACGTGGTATAAAAAGGAAAGTCTTTCTTATGAAGAGATTCCGATTGAGATTTTAGACCGAAAAGTCAAGAAGTTGAGAAATAAGGAAATCGCATCCGTGAAAGTGTTGTGGAGGAATCAAAGGATTGAGGGTGCTACTTGGGAGGCCAAGGCTGACAGGATGTCCCATTATTCCTATCTCCTTCCCTTCGATCCTACTCTAGCTAAAGGAATTTAGTTCCTCATGTTCATCCTTCTTTGTCTCATATGTCTTAATTGTTCTCATGTTTCTTCATGCGTGTATACTCATTAAAACGTAATTATATTTGTGTGAAAGTGAGTTAACTTGACTGATTTCTCCATGATTATGTGCATTTGAGTATGATTTGTATGTTTGCCTTATGTAATAATGTTTTGATTATGTTTACTTGATATGTGTCTATGGTTCCCATCTACGGATCGTAGAAGCTTCTACAGGCCGTAAATGGAAACCATAGGAATGGGGAATAAATTTTTGAAACTAAGTCTCAGTACCCTTTTCACGGTTCATCAGGACGGTCCGTTATTCCTTGTACAAGTCGTAGATAGGCCTCGTAGGTGAGTCACAGACTTGGTGAAATTTTAAGGGTCAAAGTAGGGTACTGTTGGTTTTTACAAACCGTAGGAAGACCTACGGCAAACATTCCTTTAAAAAAATGGTGAAGTTTTGGTCCAGTATTTGGTCTACGGTTGACCAATATAGACAATAGAAAGTCTTACGGTCCGTAGGTCTGAACCATACGTTAAAGTCCAATATTTATTTAAAGGGGCTTTTGGGTCTTCTCCCTAATTTTTTCAAATCAAAACTACGTTGTTTTGCCTTTTACCCTATGCCCTATATAAAGATCTTAAGCCCCAAATCATCCACTTTCAAATCATCTCCTAAATTCCCTAAAACTCACCAATGTCTTCCTCTCAAATTCTCTCAAGGCTAAGGAAGAAGAAGAAGATCTAGGGTTCCATCCAAGTTTTAAATCCTCCATTCTTCTTAAGCAACCTCTAGTCCCAAACTGTGTGCCCCTGTAGGATTATCTTAAATTACCTAGCTAGTGGATCCAATTTAGCAAAACATGATATGTACATATTCTACCTTGGCAAGTGGTTTCCCCTTCTTTCAGTATGAGAGATATACCGGATTCCATGATATTGCTCTCATGGTCTTATTGTAGGTTAGAGCTAAAAATCCCACGAAAATGACTATGTTTTCTTCAAAGCTTCTCTTATGTCCTTTACTCCAAATGCATTGACTATATCCTATAATTTCCATGTTTTATTTCCTTATGTTAAAATGTCAAATTATTGATCATATCTACATGTTTTAAATCATTTATACTATCACGTTCACGTTTATTCATATTACCCCACACTTAGTACATTCCATATATTAATGCATACTTGTGCCTATAGTATCTGATGAATGTAGTGTTCAACGTTCTTACTCCATACACTCATGGCTAGATATCACCTGGGTTGTTCAGTTGATTGATGAGTCCTCATTATTCAAGGACCGAGACACCGTTTAGCTTTGTCTTTTCATTTCAAACTCTATAAGTGATCTATGGGTTAGTCTGAATCTCTTTCCTTATGATGTATTCGATGGTTTTAAGATTTATGTTAGACTTATGCTTTGTTAGACTTTTGATATATTAAATGCTTTCTTTCAAGTCTTTACTTTTATTATCTTGTATGATGTATTGTAGGTGGATTGTTTAGGGCCTCTTGGGATCTTAAATGTCATGTTACACCTATGGTGTACCCTAGGGTCGTGACAAATTACTTCTTGTAATGACAATGTCATCAAAATATACAACAAGACGGATATTACCAATTGCTGATAGAAAATTGAGTGATCACATTTGATCATTTTAAACCCAAATTCACTACCTCACTGAACTTGCCAAACCAAGCCTGAGGACTCTACTTCAAGCAATACAAGGACTTCTTCAAATGACGGACTTTCCCATACTCCCTTTGGTAAAGAAAACTAGGTTGTTGCTCCATTTATAGTTCCGTTCGAAGATCAACATGAAGAAAAGCATTCTTGATATCCAATTGATGTAAAGGCCAACTCTTTGAACAAGCTAGAGAAATGAATAAGCGAACTGGAAAGAGTATAACAACATGAGAAAGGGTCTCTGAATAATCCACTCCATATGTTTGAGCATACCCTTTAGCCACAAGTCTGGCCTTAAGAATACTTTCCTACATGGTGATCTTCAAGAGGAAGTATATATGGAGCACCTACCTGGTTTTCTTTCTCAAGGGGGGTATGGGAAAGTCTGTCATTTAAAGAAGTTTTTGTATCGCTTGAAACAGAGTCCTTGGGCTTGGTTTTGCAAGTACAGTGAGGTATTTCAAGAGTTTGGGTTGAAAATCAGAAAATGTGATCACTTAGTTGGCAATCAACAACTGGCCCTATCCTTCTTGTTGTATATGTAGATGATATTGTCATCACATGAAGTGATTATACGGGGATTTCTTCCCTGAAGTCTTTCTAGCATGCTAGGTTTTATAAGAAATACTTAGGTCAGTTAAGATACATTTTGGGAGTAGAAGTAAGTAATAGCAAGAAGGGATTTTTTCTATCTTATAGAAAGTATATTCTTGACCTACTTGCAGACACCGGAAAGTTGGCAGCCAAATCTTGCAATACTCTAATGATTCCCAACGTGCATCTTACAAAAGATTATGGTGTTCCTTTTGATGATCCTGAGTAATACATATCTAATTGGGAAATTAAATTATTGTGACTCGTCTTGATATTACTTTTGTGGTAAGTGTTGTTAGCCAATTCTCGTATGTGCTTACGATCAAGCATTTGGAAGCCTTGACACAAATTCTATGTTACTTGCAAGGTGCCCTTGGACTTGGCATATTGTATAGCAATCACAATCATACCTGTATTACGTGTTCTACAGATGCGGAGTATGTTGGATCCAAAATTGATAGGAGATTGACTATAGGCTATTTCATCTTTGTTTGAGTTGATCATCTTTGTAACAATAGTTGGGTCATGATCAATATATATGCTCTAACTTTAGGGGGAATATTATAGAATATGTATATAGACTTCATTCCTAGTAAAGCACATAGCCTTATTTATATAGCAGATTTATAGGAATTTGCAGATTTGTAGGAATTATCTTTTAATTCTTTCCTAAGATAGCACACAATCTATTGTATTTATACATTGCTTACCTATTGGAATGAATAATCTTCTTCCATATGATTACAATATTTAATTGTTTCGGACCTAAATATAAGCTAAGAGATGAACTACAATAAACAAAGACAGTCATAATGCAATAACATGAAAGACATCACGGTATTCCATAGAGTTCCAAGCAGCCATGCATGCATACAGAGGGAATTTTAAAATGTGAAGTGACATCTATGAAGTTTCCATTAACATGAAACACAAAGAGGGTAAGAATAAAATTGTTACCATACTTTAATATTTATTTTTCCAGTTAAGAGCTCTATGGTTATGCTAGTCTTACAAAGTATAAAGTATTAAGTATCATATCTGGATGGTGCGCAGGGATTTTGGGTGGCATTGTGCACAACTTCTAAGGTGGAAAATTGCAGCAGTTGGTGTGTTTTTTAAAATCGTCAGAACGAAAATATATTGTATGGGAAAGAACTTAACATTTCAATAAAAGGAAAAGAATGCCATATGAAAGTAGTGGGGCACTATTCTTTTGTAAAGCACAAACAAGGTGATTCAATAGGAAAATGGTAGAATTTGGGGTAAAGCGTAATGAGAAACTTTCATGGGACAGTAATAAAGCGAAGTTTGTGCAAGCAGGAATACAGGTTACCCGGATGATCCTTAGCGGGTGTGGCTGGTGCATTGGAAGAAGTAGAAGCCTACGTTGGTAATCTGAGAATTTGTTTGATTGTAACACCTGCTGATTTAATGATGGGTTGATGAAAATAACTAAGATGAGAATTAGGGTTGTAGAATTCGTTCCATCAAAGGCTTTCAGATTTAATTCACTCTTCAATTTAGGTTGTTCTTTTAGATAGATGGAGAAGATGGAGACATCAGTTGAAGGAGTTTGCCATGAAGGAAGTGATTTGAAATCCATGGGTCAGAGGTCAGGAAAATTGGATCTATATGAATTGATCTTACTCATCCATTGCCATCGATAGAGAATCGGGACTGCCAACATTTTAAGATCTCCTTTCCTTTGAGTTTCTACCTTTCCTTATCCACTATCTCAGGTACCACTTGTTGTATATTTTTTATTTAAGGACACAATCAATTGCTCACAACTTATATTTTATTATTGTAAAGTAAGGATTCACTTAGGTCCTACAATTGTTACACACAATATTTCTTGCAATCACACTCTATGAACTCTCTCTTATTTCTCACTCACTTGTTGTTTGCTATCTTTCTTAAATGCTTTGAGAACTTACTTTCTTACCAATAAATATGGACCACCTATATTTATAGGAGGTGTTGGAAGAATCTAAAGAGAGATACATACTACTCTCTTCTAGAATATTCCTAGCTATCTTTTTCTAGAACTACTTTTTGTAGAATATTTCTAGACTTCTCTCTCTAGAATACTCATTCTAGAGATCTTCCTTCAATTCTCTACAACTCTAAAATATTCTACATTTTTTTGGACTCGTCTGAAATAAATAATTAAGTTGGTGATGAATGATAAAATAATAACTATTAGTGTAGTTAAGTGATCGACTGAGAAATCAACTCACTAATAGAGGAAATCAAATTGAATCCTTTCACAGAAGCCCCTTATATTTTTATCTAAATATGAATAGCATTGTGGGAAAAAAGAGAACTTGCTCACGAGTATCATGAAGAGAGAACCAAAGCTAGCTTGAATAAACAAGCCTAAGTAAACCTCCAAATCTAATGAATTTGAAAACAGAAAATGCAAATGCAAAAGGAGGTATATGCAATGATTAGTTAATTCACAATAATTATAAGATCACCCAAAGATAGTCAATACATACACACACATCTTGGAATTAATACTATAAGTGAAACAACAAATGGAGAACTCATTCATGCATATAATTAAGTCATAAGATTGATTTTAAATGAACTAATTAAGTGAACAAAAGGAAAAGAAAAAAAAAGGAATTACTAATTGAGTGCACAATAGATAACCATATCGAGAAAATGATGGCAGTTCTCATTCTGTATCAATGACAATGGAAGATTAATATCAATAAATATACAATTACCTTGAGCTCTGACTCTGAGGAATTTGAATCACTTGTCTCATGACAAGCTCCTTCACCTATGGTTGTCAACTTGTCCATCTATTTAAAACGACAACCTATATTGAAATTTCAATAAGAAATTTTGAGATATTGTTACATATATTTTCAAGACAAAAAATTAATTGGTATACCTACATGAATAAATATTATTTGTATCAAATCTTGAACTTATCATCAAAGATATAAATAAATTTAGTTTGTATGCACCAATTAATTCAAAGTTATTTGATACAAAATCGAATCTATTTGATGCAAAAGCAATGACATGATTAACACACACTAATATATACACTCCATTTTAGTGAGTTAAGTTTGAAAGCCTTTAATGGAATAAAATTTAAAACCCCAATTCTCAAATTAGTTATTTTCATGAACCCAACCTTAAATCAACAAGTGTTACAGTCAAATAAATGCTTGAACAAGCTCAATGAACCAACCATATAACATATAACAATTAATTTGAAGCTACTTAGGGTTTTCTAAGAGAATATACCTAAATTGGAAAGGTACAAAAGCTGAAGCTTAAAAAAAATCCAAAATTCACTTAAAATCGTGATAATAATACAATCAAGCTTGCCAAATTCATATCAGATCTAAATAGAAGTCATTCAAAATAATTTAAAAGCCAAATTATGATTTTTGATGGCACCGATGATTTTGATACACCCAAAAAATAAACTTCATTGATAATAAAATCAAAGATTTAACCATAATCATAGTAAAATTATAAGTAAAACAAAACCCAAAAAATTAAAAGTACAAAAAAAGAAAAGAAACAACAACCAAAAAAAAAAAAAAAGAGAAACACAAAATTAATAAATGACATCACAAAAAGCTTTTCATTTCAAGAGAAATCATAAATACAATCACTAGTAAAGAAACCAACAGAAACGAAAAGGAATTAGATTAAAACATCTAATTGGAAAAAAAAATCAGAAATAAAGAGAAAAGATATACCTTTCACCTGAATTGAGATCTCATATTAGATGAAGAACAAGCTTGATCCAAAACTAAAGCAACATTACTTATGACCCAAAGTAAAGATGTTGATTCATCCAAGGCGGGAGCATTTCAGGTTATCAAGTGAAAGGAAAAGGGGGCTAAGTGGAGTGGCGGATGAGGAAACCCTAATCTAAAGGGAGATGTGTATAGGGAGAAAGTTGAGGGCTTGTCGGGGATGGGCTGGCCTTTTACTTTGTTTTTTTATTGGATTTGGGTAATAGGCCCAAATTAGAGATGTACTGATTTCCTAATTTATTAAAAAGAAATTACTTTCACCCAAAAAAGAAAGAGATCTCAAGATTAGAACAACACCCACTTTTCAACATAAAATGAAGAACTAAAAACATCCAGATTAATTCGAATGGATTTAAGGTTGAAATAAAGAGAAAACCCTAAGATTTATAGAGGGAGTGAATGAAACACTCAAACAAATGATAGAGAAAGTATGACATGTGAGAAAAATAAATTTAAGACAACATTTTTCCTACAAAAAAGAGTCCTAAATGTGATTAAAAAGTTATTTTATGTATTAAATAATTAATGTAATCATTTTTTATTAATTATTTTTTTGCAATAAAAAGGAGTAAATAGATAATCATCAGTGAAAATGTGAAGAAAAATAACAATTAAAAGCTGGTTTTCTTTAAAAAGATGTAAAAATTTAAAAGTTTGTTAATTATTACCTACATTAACTATTTTGTAGTAAAATGAGCAAATGTTTTCATGTCTCGAGCGTATACCCTGGGGGTGGCCAGCATTCAGAATCATTATTTGGCCTGACTTACTACTATACCAAATATTATGACACTATGCAAACGTTTTTAAAAGATAAGCATGCAATAAGTTTAGAAAACAAACTCAAAAACTTTATAAATGAAATAAAATCTTAATAATAAATATATTTGTAAAACAACTGAACTATGACTAAATTGACTCGTCTATGAAGCCTTTGACATGCTAAAGATAGGTTGTCAGGACAAGACCTTTGGCAACCTGAATACTCTACTCATTGTTGGGTTTTAGCAAGGTGTGAATGGGAAATAAGAAGAGAAAATGAAAAAATGGGGGAACCAATTTTGGAGGGAAAATGAAAAGTCATTGTAAAGTGCAAATGAAACACTTCCTTTAGTTTTTAAAGGATTAAGAAGAAGGTTCCCCCTCGCGTCGTCGTCGTCGCTCGCTCGGCTTCGGCTTAGGATTAGGGTTTGGAAAATGAATTAGAAATTTGCGTGTAATAGTAAAAACGTTCTAAAGGGACCTGTTCCTTCCGAAAAGTCGTTACTTTTCCCTAAAGACACAACATTCTTGGAAAATCTGGTCTGAACAGACGCGTTCCTTGCTGCAGATGGCTATAAATAAGAGGTCTTTTTCGTTTTTCAAACACTGAAAATTTTTTCTCTCTACATACATTTTCTTACATAAATAAAATTATCGATCGATTGAGTCTGTGTGTGCTCTCGTTGCTGTTCTTGCGTTCGCTGAAATTATTGAAGTTTGAGGTACCGCTACTTCTCTAATAGGTTAATCCGTTTTATCTTTGGAGGAATTAATCTGCAACCTCGGGTACAGTGAGGGGATTAAATTTCTTAAGGAAACACAGTGGTTTATGTGACTCAGATTACTTACATTCTGTCTATTTCATCTTTTTTATATTTCTGTATTTTTGACTAACCTGGATATGAAGAGGATAACAATCTTAAGAAATTTAATAGTTTCTGTATTTAAGGTTTCTGGAGAATAAAACCTTTATGGTTTTGTACTTTATTTGAATTTTTAAAATTTATTCGATTAACAATTAAAAGAATATAAAAACTTTATCGTTAAATCAGAAACAAGTTATGTAAGGATTTATTCTTTACAGTTACTAGTTCACATACTAAAATTTTTTGCCATTTGTGATAGAAAAATGACTAATTCAAGTCAAGTAAATGATGGAACAGTGAGTGCTGCAATAACATGGGTTGCACACAATCGTTCAACTGCTACCCTTGCATTGGCTAAGAAACTTGCAAAGTTTTCTGGAGGCGACTTCAAGAGATGGCAGCAGAAGATGTTCTTCTATCTAGCTATGTTGAGTCTGCAGAGGTTCATTAATGAGAACGTTCTTGTTATGTTGGATGAAACTCCGGCTAAAGAACGATTTTTGGTAACAGAAGCATGGACACATTCAGATTTTTTGTGTAAAAACTATATTCTGAGTGGCCTGCAAGATGATCTGTACAATGTGTACAGTATTATCAAGACCTCAAAAGAACTCTGGGATGCTTAAGAAAAGAAGTACAAAACAGAGGATGCCGAAAGAAAGAAGATCATTGTGGCAAAGTTTCCGGACTATAAGATGATAGATAGTAACACCGTCGTCACCCAAGTTCAATAACTGCAGATCATAATCCATGATCTCCTTGTTGAAGGTATATATTTATTTAATGCCTAAGTTGAAAATATTAAGTTTATTCTTAATACTCACATAATCTTTAATGTAGGATTGGTTGTGAATGATGCTTTTCAAGTGGCTGCCATTATTGAGAAGTTACCTCCATTGTGGAAGGACTTCAAAAACTACTTGAAACATAAACGCAAGGAGATGACTATTGAAGATCTCATGATAAGACTGAGGAATCAAAGAGGATAACAAGGCCGAAGAAAAAAGGTCACGTGGTAATTCAACAATATCTGGAGTAAATATTGTTGAAGAAGATCCCACAAATCAAAGAAAAGAAAGAAAGCATCTGGTCCAAAGAGCAATCCTCCTAAGAAGAAATTCAATGGAAACTACTTCAATTGTGGCAAACGTGGTCATAGGGCTACTGAATGTCGGGGTCTTAAGAAGGACAAGAAGAAGGATCAAGAAAATTTGGTTGAATCCAAAGGAAAGATGGACGATCTCTGTGCAATGCTTTCAGAATGCAACTTGGTTGGAAATCCAAGAGAATGGTGGATAGACTCTGGTGCCTCATGCCATGTTTGTGCCAACAAAGAATTATTTTCATCATATACTCCAGCACCTACAGACGAGAAGTTGTTTATGGCAAACTCCATTGTTGCAAAGGTGGAAGGAACTGGCAATGTCCTTTTAAAGATGACATCGGGCAAGCTGGTGACTTTGAATAGGGTCTCGTATGTTCTGAAATTGCGAAAGACATGAGTTTCTATACCAGTTCTGACTAAGAACGGATTCAAATGTGTATTTATTTCTGATAAAGTTGTAGTGAGTAATAATGAAATGTATGTAGGAAAATGTTACCTTACTAAGGGCCTCTTTAAACTCAATGTAATTGCAGTTGAAATGAATAAAGATTCTGCTTCTTCTGACTTGCTTGAGTCTAAATGTTTATGGCATGAATGTTTGGGACACGTTAATAACAAAACCTTGCGAAAACTAATTAACTTAAATGTTTTGCCTAAATTTGAGTGCAATAAATCAAAATGTCAAGTTTGCGTTGAATCTAAGTATGCTAAGCATCCTTATAAATCTGTTGAAAGGAATTCATATCCCTTAGAACTGATTCACACTGACATTTGTGACATGAAGTCAACACCATCATGTGGTAGGAAAAAGTATTTCATAACTTTTATTGACGATTGCACTAGATAATGTTATATCTATTTCCTAAATGGTAAGGATGAAGCAATAGATGCATTTAGGCTATAACACCCGTATCCGAAACAGACCAAAAATGCAGATTTTGAGGAGTTGCAGGTGCAACCCACGATTGCCATCCACGGACCGTAGGTCAGACCACGGCCCATGCTGGTAGTCCGTGGTTAACCACTGCAACCCCTCACCAAACCAGCTCAGAAAATTGGCTAAGTCCCGACTCACGGACAGAACCACGGTTCGTAGTTTGTGTTCGTGGATCAAGACCTCCCTTACCCAGCCTCTTACACAAACTACGGTCGACCAGTTCGGACCGTCATTCGATCCACGGTCCGTATGTCTGACCGTAGGTGAGGGTCAGCAGCCAGTTAGATGAAAATTATTAATGGGTCAACTACAAATGGTCATAACTCTTAGCTTAAAATGAATTAGGTGTCCTATCACCTAAGATATGATATATAATTGAATCCTCTTTCCAACGCCACCAAGTTTGCAAAAATCTAACCTCTGAGTAAAAAGATATGCTTGTTTTAGTGAAGCCCTGTCAGGCAGAGTTGATCGACGACCCCAATGGACGGACCGTCGATTGACCTATGGCCCGTAGGTGCAGTCCGTCGGTCACTCCGACATTAAGTAAGTTAGGAGTCTTTTGGTCTTTTCCTATTTCGTTGGACCCCTAAGATACGTCGTTTAGACCCTAAAACATGAAGTTTTAGTCAGTTTAAGCCTAGAAACATAACTAGAACTTACCTTAGTCAAAATCATTAATCAAAACTTAGAAAATTAGAAGCAAGAGAGGAGAAAAAGGTCAAGAACCCTAGTTTAAGAACGCATCAAGGTTCCATCAGTTCCAACCCCAAAATCTAAAGATTTCTCCGTGGAATTCGTCACCAGGTATGTGGGATTTCACTGGTGGGTTCCTTTCGCCCATTAGGTCCCTAGAATTCAGTCAGATTCTTGATTCCATGATTATGAACAGACTTAGGGTTTCTAGAATTACAGCAGATCATTATGAATTAGTTATTAACATGTTCCAAATCAGATTATCATGTTATTACATCGTTTCTCGCATGAATTTCAGAACCCTAGCTATATATTTCTTTAGTTCTTGAATTACACATG
>NC_064286.1:47021597-47023259 GCF_019186545.1 Solanum stenotomum | reverse complement strand
ATGAGCAATGACATTGCCAATGTAAAAGCTACTAAGTGTATGCTCACTAGTAAGTTTGATATGAAAAATCTAGGAGTTGCCGATTTGATATTGGGAATTAAGTTTCACAAAACTCCTAACGGTCTAGCATTGTCTCAATCTCATTATATTCAAAAGGTACTTGAAAAATTCAAGTATTTGAATTTCAAAAAGATAAAGACCCCAATTGATGTGAACCTTAATCTTGCTAAGAATAAAGGTGAAAGTCAGTCTCAATTGGATTATGCCAGAGTATTGGGAAATTTGATGAGTGTCACGAATTGTACACGACCAGACATAGCTTGGCTATAAGTAAATTGAGTCGATACACAATTAATCCCAATCAAAATCATTGGATGGAAATGAAGAGAGTTTTGGGGTACTTAGTTGACACTCAAAACTATGTTTTGCATTACAAAAAATATCCAGCAGTTCTTGAAGGATATAGTGATGCAAATTGGATTACTGGATCAACTGGAATGAAATCCACGAGTGGATATGTTTTCACTATTGGTGGAGGAGCAATATCTTGAAAATCATCCAAACAAACATGTATAGCTCGCTCTACAATGGATTCTGAATTCATCTCCTTAGACAAGGCAGGTGAAGAAGCTGAATGGCTCCAGAATTTCTTAGAAGATATTCCATTTTGGCCCAAACCAATTGCCCCTATATGCATACACTGTGATAGTTAAGCTGCAATAGAAAGGGCTGGAAGCGTTATGTATAACGGGACGTCTCGTCACATAAGATGAAGACATAACTCTGTTAGACAACTACTCTATAGTGGAATTATTTCAATTGACTATGTAAAGTAAAAAGGATAATGTGTCGGATCCACTTACAAAAGGCCTAACAAGAGAGGGAATTGAGAGATCATTGACGGGAATAGGACTATGGCCGAGAATAAGTCATCGTGGCAGCAACTCTACCTAGAAGACTGGAGATCCCAAGATCTAGGTTCAAGGAGATAAAACAAAGTCATAGATGACGGTTCAACATTGTCAAAAATTATTATATGGTCCATTCTCATGATGAGACAATGTTCAGTAACTAGGATAAAGGCATAAGGACTTTTTAATGGTTTCTAAGTTTGATACAGGGTATATCAAATAGTGTATCTACGAGATAACACATTTAGAAACCACCTATGTAAGTGTGAAGTGTAAGCCGCTTCAAGGAGAATCCGATAAGGCCAGTTCTCTGAGCACTTATTAATCGAGATGCGCTCATGGCTAAAACGAACAAAACAATGAGAACCAAAAATAGTTCAAGGGTTGATTGTATGACTTATTTTGTCTAGGTATAGACCAAAGCTCGACGGTTCAAAGATATCAAATCTATCGATTGACCGAGTATATCTGATATATGTTCACTACGGAAAGTTTAAAGGGAAACCTACTTATCCAGATGTGATTAACCCTTACTTACGAGACACACAAGTTTTTCATGCATATGTTTTAACAATAGTCATTCCCCATTCATGTGGAGGATTGTTGGGTTTTAGCAAGGTGTGAATGGGAAATAAGAAGAGAAAATGAAAAAGTGGGGGAACCAATTTTGGAGGGAGAATGAAAAGTCATTGCAAAGTGCAAATGAAAAGTCATTTCTCCCATATTGGTAGAAGAAAGAAAATTGTTGTCC
>NC_064286.1:47017565-47020723 GCF_019186545.1 Solanum stenotomum | reverse complement strand
TAGTTAAATCTGAGCATACTGAGCTAAATGAAGAACCTCCTGAAACAAAAAACAACTAGATAATAAAACATACATGTGTACTTTAACAACAAATTTGACTCGTCTCATAGTTAAATCTGAGCATACTGAGCTAAATGAAGAACCTCCTGAAATAAAAATCAACTAGATAATAAAACATACATGTGTACTTTAACAACAAATATGACTCATGGTTGCCGAGAGATTTTGGGGCCGTATTATCAAAGTACGAGTCATAGTAATGATACCACGAGTCATACTCTAACTCGTAGTGCTTTGGACTGAAATTTTCAGATTGAAGTGTCTCTAGTAAAACGATCATTAACTATAATTTTTACTCGTGATATGGATTCAAGAACGGTTATGGAGTTTGAAAGAAGACTTAAAGACATTTAATTTAATAAGTAGAGGAACATAAAATACTCTTCATATTCAAAGAATGGTCATTTGAAGTTTACTCTTGCATTGTCTTATGCAAAAGCTTAATCGGTAGAGAATATTTGAGCTTAACTTTGTGCTAGAGGTTCCTTATGACTCTTGTATTCACCTAAAGTTTTGTTCTTGAAATATAGCAAATAGGAAAGGAAAATAGCAGGAAAACAATAGTATTTCTATTTGAATTTGTGCGATGTTACAATCTTTATGAAGTCTTTTAGAAAAGAGATGTAATCCCCTGATTCTTAACTTTACAATTGTTCTTGACTCAATGAAATACTTGTGGCTCAACACTTGTAGCGAAGACTTCTTTGTTGCGGAAGACTTGCAGATCACCGCTGAAGAGCAAGGATTCTCTATGTATTTTCGGCTCCTTTTGGTTTTATATGAAGACCCCTTTATATAGGCATGAACTAGTGTTTTAGGGGTATTGTGGTCCAAGTAATTTAGAGGATCTTGGGCTTGAAGAATGTGAGTTGGGCTCGTCTTGTAAACTTAATGGAGTGACCCAAATATAATATTTGAACTTTATTCGAGTCATACCATTTTGACTTAAATATTAATCCAAATTTGTTAACCAATAATTTGACTTGGTCAAAGTATCAAGAATTTATAATTTAATCCAAATTTAATATGGATTTATCAATAAAAGTTCGCTGTCTACAACCTTAATTCACATCCAATACACTTTTCAAAATTAGGAATTGATCTTAACTTAGGAATTTTCAAAGTATTACACATGCATGTCTTGATAAAAGATATGTATCATAGAAAATATTATATGCTGAGAATACTGAAGGAAAAGATGCTCTTTCATTCAATTAGATTTTGCTTACCAAGTAATTCAGAAGCCTTTTTTAAAATCTATAAATTCCCAATTTACTGCCATAACTAATTAGGTCAACAAAATATTAAATAAAAACTAGTGATACAGTTTAAAGTATTTTCCACAAAGACATGATCTCCACAAGGCATAAATAAAGAGATGTATCAAACAAATATTTTATTGAAGGAAATTGGACCGGGTCATCCATATAGATCAACCCGGTTCAACTAAACGAGCTTCACCTCCAACTATTGCTCCTCATTCTGGCCAACCTCAGATATTCATTATACGGAAACTTGAGCAAACTATTGGGTTATGCCATAGATTTGCATGAAAGAGAAATGCTAAAGTTTACTTTTTTGTAATAAGGAAATCACAAACATACACTAAGAGATATGTTGTTCTTTTATCATTATATCTACCAAAGATTTACTACAAATAGTAAATGGATTAGAACAGTAGAATGTTCTATCATACAAACATCCTTTAACAGATATATTAAAATCAATGAAAACCCTTTTGGTGGCGATATTTTAAAAATCTGTGGCGACTAATTTTGTCGCCGCTAAAGGCCTAGTCCTACTTGCCCACATTTAGGTGGAGGGATTAGTCTCATGTGGCTTGCCACGTCACTAAAAATTTGGGTTGTTAAATCTTTGAGCGTATTTGTGGTCTTTTGGGATAACATTGGGGGAACTTTTTTCCCAAAATGTAGTAGAGGGTATAAGTGGTTTATTTCACATAGTTCACAGACAATTTTAACCTTTTTCTGTACATTTTATTAATGAACTTCATCTAAAAATATAAAACATTGATAATATCTGATTCAAATGGCTAAATAAGGTAAATGATAAAAAAATTCACTTATTTTGTTTTGACTTCTAGAAGTCATCCAAAAGGATAATAATAGAAAGTAACATTTAATTTTTTTCCTTAAATATTTTTCAAGAAGTCATTCAAAAGGATGATAACGAAAAGCAGCATTTAATTTTTTTTTCTTAAATATTTTTCTAGAAGTCATCCAACTTTATCTAGTCAATGTCTATAGTCATTTTGGCTTGAAATAAAATTTCCGAAATCTTGGAGTCCACTATATATGAAGGTCCAACCGACCATAACCCTCAAAACAAGCAAACCATTTTGTTCAAAGGAAATGCCAGTCATGGACGTCAAAAGTTCAGTTTGCAAAGGAAGTAGAATCTCTCATCATGTCACGAGAATTATGGATCTTCCATGGGTGATCATGATTGAAATTCTTTCAAGATTGCCAATGAAGCCCATTTTTCGATGTAGAGCTGTTTGTAAACTCTGGTATAGCCTTTTAACTTCCGACCCTTTGTATTTTAACATGCATCAAACAAGATCCCTTAATTTCCCCGACATTTTATTTTTGGATGGTCAGTGCAATCCTTTGCTTCTAGAACTCAAAGCAGAGCACAATTATTATGTTCACCGCTGTAATAGAACCGTTCAGGTGACCCCTAAGTTTCACTTCCATCCAAGGAGTGCGATTTTAGTTGGTTCTTGTAATGGATTTATCTGTTTGGTGGGTGGTTTGACGCACATTGAGAATCATTCGGTTTACATTAACAATCCTCTTTTGGGTGAGTATATCAAACTTGAATTACCCAAATGGGAGATAAGTGTTACTCAAGTTGCTTATGGGTTTTGCTTTAGCGAAGTCTCTGGAGATTATAAAGTATTGAGATTAGTTGATAGAAAGGTTTAGGATGATACTAGAGCTTCAGAATTGGAGGTTTATACTCTTGGAGTTTATGAGAAATGGAGAAATGTGGGTGAAATTACGTGTCCTGTATGGTATGATTTTGGAAAGGCTAATGTCAATGGTGCTCTTCATTGGATGGATAGCGAAAAAACT
>NC_064286.1:46939133-47015857 GCF_019186545.1 Solanum stenotomum | reverse complement strand
AGGTGTAGCGTAGGATAATTATTACCTTTATTTTAATATGCACTGAATCAAACATTATGATAATTTGGTATGGATACAAAAATATCATAAATTACATTATGTATTCTATATGCATATTCATATTGGGTAGATGAAGAGACTAGCTGTTAATCATGACTCCAAAACTGATAATGGCTCAACTTGGAAAATTTGCAAAGATAATGAATTGGGATAGGAGATGTTAGATTAGTATAACAACTAAGAGCAAATATTAACATCAAAGAATGTGTGGCAATGGATAGGGTTGCTCCTCTCCAAACTAAAAGTTATGGTCGTTTGAAGTTGACCAAAAACTCAAGTTTAACACATTTAAAAATTTCCAGATTTTTATACTTTCCAAAAATGACTATTTCCTCTTTTTAAATTCCTCTTTAGTTCTTTCTAGTTACAGGGTGTTACAATATCTCCCCCTTGGGAACATTCGTCCTCGAATGAGCTTACTCTTTCTAGGCTAAGGGTGTAACATCAACTTCAAACATCCAACAAGCAAATGCAAACAAACAACGGGCTCACCCATAATTTAAAGAGTACTAAGAAGAGAATTAGTACCTTGGTCTGCATTTTCTTCGGATTTAAAGATATGTGGATATCTCTTCTTCACATCCTCTTCAGCTTCCCAAGTAGCTTCTTCAACAAATTGGTTCCTACAAAGGACTTTGACTGCTCTTTTGTTCTTAACTTGCAAACTTGACGATCTAGAATCTGAACCGGAATCTCTCCATAAGATAAGGTATCCTTGATCTCAATATTTGCAGTTGGTATGATCACTGAAGGATCGCCCATGCACTTCTTCAACATAGAGATGTGAGACACCGGATGAACCGCGGCTAACTCTTTTGGTAGCTCCAACTCATAAGCTACATTGCCAATCCTCTTGGATATTCGATAAGGTCCAATATACCGGGGACTAAGGTTCCCCTTCTTACCAAACCTCATAACACCCTTCATGGGTGAAACTTATAGATATACCTAATCATCTACTTCAAACTCTAACTCCCTTCTCCTAACATCAGTGTAGGATTTCTGATGACTCTGTGTCGCTGTCAACCTCTCTTGAATCACTTTCACCTTCTCCATATCTTGGTGAACTAAAT
The DNA here is from genome assembly GCF_019186545.1 of Solanum stenotomum. Classification (NCBI taxonomy): domain Eukaryota; kingdom Viridiplantae; phylum Streptophyta; class Magnoliopsida; order Solanales; family Solanaceae; genus Solanum; species Solanum stenotomum. The sequence goes on along the minus strand of NC_064286.1, from coordinate 47,014,724 downwards.
CTGGTCCTATCAACCCTGTTTCACCAACTTCAAACCATCCAATATGAGATCTGCATCTTCTCCTATAAAGAGCTTCATAAGAAGTCATTTGGATGCTAGAGTGGTAACTATTGCTGTAAGCAAATTCAATAAAAGGTAGGTGATCATCCCAATTACATTTGAAATCAATCATATATGCCCTCAAAATATCCTCTAAAGTCTAAATAGTGCACTCTTCTTGCCCATCTGTCTGAGGATGAAAGACAGTACTTAAGTTAACCTTTGAACCCAAGCCTTTTTGGAATGACTTCCAAAACTGTGCAGTAAATTGCCCACATTTGTCTGAAATAATGGAGACCGAAACTCCATGAAGTCTAACTACTTCTTGAAGATACAACTTAGCATAATCTTCTGCCGAATAAGTGGTCTTTACCAGCAAAAAGTGGGCTGATTTCATCATTCTATCAACAATCACCCAAATAGAATCATGCTGCCTGCGAGACCTTGGTAACCTTGTGCTGAAGTCCATATTAATCATCTCCTACTTCCATTCCAAAATTTCTATATTCTGAGCCAAACCACCGGGCCTTTGGTGCTTTACTTTAACTTGTTGGCAATTTGGACACCTAGCAACAAATTCTGTAATGCCCTTCTTCATACTATTCCACCAATACACCTCTCTTAAGTCACAATACATCTTTGTGGAAACAGGATGGATGGAATATCTGGAGCTATGATCTTCCTCTGTGATCCTCTCTTAGAGTCCATCCATAATTGGTACACATAATATGCCTTGATATCTCCATACACCATCTCCCCATTGTTCAAAAGCTAATACTTTTTGCTAATGAACATTTGTCTTCAATTCAAGAAAAATTAGGTCTTAGTCTTGCTTTTCTTTCACATCTGACACTAATGATAATTAAGCCCCATTCATCACCACTACTCCTCCTTCTGTGGAATCCATTAGTCGGACTCCTAATCGTGCAAGTCTATCAACATTTTTTGCTAACTTTCTTTTTTCTTCCTCAACATGGGTGGTACTACCCATAGACAACCTTCTTAAGGCATCAACGACAACATTAGCCTTACCTGGGTGATAAAGACTACTCATGTCATAATCTTTGAGTAATTTTAACCACCTCATTTGTCTGAGATTAGGCTTTGTCTAAGTGAACACATACTGAAGACTCTTGTGATCAGTGAATACATCAATATTAACACCATACAAATAATGGCGCCATATCTTCAAAGCAAATACTACATCAGCCAACTCTAAGTCATGGGTTGGGTAATTCTTCTCATGAACTTTCAATTGTCTAGAGGCATAAGCTATAACCTTGCCATTCTACATTAACACACAACCCAAGCCAACTCTAGATGCATCACAATACACCACAAAACCTTGAGTACCTTCTCGTAAGGTCAATACTGAGGCAGTAGTCAACCACTTTTTCAATTTTTGAAAGCTTTTCTCACAAGCTTCAGACCACTGAAACTTAATTGTCTTCTGAGTCAACTTGGTCAAAGGAGACAAAATAGATGAGAATCAATCTACGAAACTTCTATAATAGTCATCCAAACCCAGGAAACTCCTAATATCAGTTGAAGATGTGGGTCTAGGCTAATTCTGTACTGCCTCAATTCTGAGTATTAACTTTAATTCCCTCTCCAGACACAATGTGGCCTAAGAATGCCACAGACTCAAGCCAAAACTCACACTTAGAGAACTTGGCATACAACTCTCTATCTTTTAAAGTATGAAGAACTATTCTGAGAAGACTAGCATGCCCTTCTTCATTCCTTGAATAGATTAGTATGTCATCAATGAAAACGATAACAAACATATCTAAATAAGGTTTGAAAATTGTATTCATAAGGTCCATGAATGTTGCAGGCGCATTAGTCAAACCAAAGGACATGACCAGAAACTCATGATGGCCATAATGGGTTCTAAAAACAATCTTTGGAATATCACATTCCCTTACTCTTAGCTAATGGTAGCCAGATCTGAGATCTATCTTAAATAAACATGTGGCACCCTGAAGTTGATAGAAAAGATTATCAATTCTCGGAAGAGGATACTTGTTCTTGATGGTAACCTTGTTCAACTGACGGTAATCTATACACATCTTAAGGGAACTATCATTCTTTCTCACTAATAAGACCGGAGCTCCCCAAGGTGAGACACTTGGTCGAATAAAGCCCTTATCTAGGAGATCTTTCAACTGCTCTTTAAGCACTTTCAACTCTGTTGGTGCCATTCTATATGGCGAATGGATATAGGATGATTATCTAGAAGAACATCTATACCAAAGTCTATCTCTCTCTCAGGAGGGACTACGGGTAGATCATCTGGGAAGAGTTCTGGAAACTCTTTTACTACTGGAACTGACTGAATAAGAGGTATCTCAACACTAGAGTCATTAACTCGGACTAAGTGATAGACACATCCCTTGGAAACCAACTTTCTTGCCTTAAGCTACAAAATGAAAAAACCCTTAGACACTATTGAATTACTTTTCCACTCTAAGACTGGCTCATTTGGGAACTGAAACTTATCAACTCGAGTACTTTTACAATCAACTGAGGCATAACAGCATGAAGCCAGTCCATACCAAGAATGACATCAAAATCTACCATGTCTAACTCAATTAAATCAGCCATGGTACTCTTGTGATTGACAAAAATGGTACAATCACGATAGACTCTCTCTAATAGAATAGACTCACCAACAGGTGTAGAGACACTGAAGGGTTCACTAAGTTAATCAGGAATGACATCAAAATTCATAGCAACATATGGAGTTACAAAAGATAAACATGCTCCTGGATCTAGAAAACATTAAAGATTAGAGTCCAATATTTAGATCATACCAGTGACAACATCTGGCGAATCCTCTTGCACTTGGCGATTAGTGATAGCATATAGGCGGTTTGATCCTCTGCCAGTATCTAAAGTAGCTCCTCTATGTGCATCTCTGTCTGGTGGAGCAATTGAAGAAGACTGGGCTCTGTTGCCCCCATTACCACTACCTTGCTTGTTCTTTGGACACCCTCACATGAAATGCCCATTCTGACCACACTCGAAACAACCAGTGGATCCCTCACGACAAGTACCTAAGTGGTTCCTACCACACTTAGCGCAAGTAGGAGGCTTACTACCCCCTTGCACCACACTACTCTGAGAATATACAGGCTTGGCTTTGAAATTCTGACTATTTTACTCACTTTTGTTGTTAGGTGCAGGTGCACTAGCAGACGATGGAGTAGGTCCCTTCTGTTTCTGCTGGAAGGATAACCGGTTGGCATTACTCTTATACTGCCCAAACTTATTCCATGTCTTTGCCCTCTTGTTCTTAAACTCCTCTCTATCCCTCAACTTCTCTTCCTCAACCTGATGCACATAGACCATCAACCTTGAGATATCCATGTCACCTATCAGTATTGCAGCCTTACCTTCCTTACTCGACAGATGAGACAGCCCATCAACAAACAAGCTCATTCTACTCCTCATGTCTGCAACCATCTCCGAAGCATAACCGGACAGTTGGGTGAACTTCAACCCATACTCATGAACACTTAGTGACTCTTTCTTAAGGGTAAGTAACTATCGTACCTTAGCCTCTTTCAGTTCTAGGGGAAAGAAACGTCCCGAAAAGGCCTCCTCAAAACAAGCCCAACTTGTAGGTGGTGCATCATCAGCTCGATTTTTCTTTCATTGATCGAACCAAATCCTAGCGACACCCTTCGTTTGGTATGCAGCTAGTTCCACCCTCTTAGTATCAGTAACATGCATGACATCAAATACCTTTTGCAGCTTCTTAATAAATGTCAAGATGTTAAAGATAGTATAAAAATTGAAGCTAGAAAATTGTATGACTTGCATAATTCTAATAGAATGAATGTAGTACGTAATGAAGAGCCTCAAAGTTCTATGAGTAGATATAATGAAGATGATCTTGATGATATGATAGATTGTTATCTTGAACTTTCTCATAATGATAGAAATGATTTTGATGCATATATTAATCAAAATATAGAACCTACTACTGTTGATCTTCTAGAATGGTGGAGCAATCGCGGGAAGAGATTTCCAAAGCTTCAACCGGTTGCTCGAGATGTCTTAGCTATTCAAGCATCTTCAATAGCTTCGGAAGGCGCTTTCAGTGCAGCAAGATTTCAAATTGGAGAGCATATATATTCGTTAGCAGCATATAGCTTGGAGATATTGGTACTATTTAGAGATTGGATTAATGGAGAGAGAAGAAGTTATGGTCGTCCACCTTTACCGACCAAATTTGAAAATGATGTTGATGAAATAAAGCAAGATTTTAGTGGCGACGACATTGATGCAATAGAGGAACTATCTAGTCAACCAATTCCGGAGCATGTTACTAGAGAAATGTTAAATGATTTAAAAAAACGATTTCCTTGGTAGCATGAACTATTAAATTTAAATGTCTATTAGTATGAGTATGATAATTAGAGGTTTAATTCAAACAGAACCCTTCCTAGAAGGTGGCTGTGTAGATTAGATTTTTTTATACTTTACTAATATTTGTTAACTAAACTTGTACTATTTATTTAATTAATATTAATAATAGTATAGGCTATTCGCCTTAAATTTTTATTATTATTGTCTTAAATCTAAATTTTCAAACTTTTAAAGTGTGAAATTTAAACTTTAATAGTTTTAAAGTTTGAAATTTAAATTTTCAAACTTTTAAAGTGTGAAATTTAAACTTTTATACTTTTAAAGTTTGAACGTTTGTATTTAAAACTTTAAAAGTATAAATTTTTAACTTTAAAATTGTAAAAGTTTTAATATTATTTGAGTAATGTACCTAATTTTTTTAATTTTAATAATTAATTAATTAATTTTAAATTATAACCATTGGGACCCGGTTTCCGGTCCGGTCCGGGACGGGTATACATATTTTTGTCGGAACTACCGGTTCCGGTCCGTCCAGGTTCCGATTCAGACCCAGCCCGTGGTGCCTGGTTTCATTCCGATTCTGGTCCTTTCTAGTTCGGTAGTCCCGATTTCGGTCCCGTTGCCACGCTTACCAGTGGGGTTTGCAGGAACTAGGCATGTTGATTGGTCTAGTTGGATACGATTTGAGCCAATAATTGGATCGCATTCTGGAGCTCTACATTCGTAACCTCATGGTTCGGGATCGGAGGAACTGCATCATAATTTGGTGTGTTAGCTCTGCGAGGAGGCATGATCTAAAATGAATAACGAAATATTAGAAAGGAGAAGTGGAATCACACTTTACGCACGATAGGAATAACAAAAGAAGTGAAGTTTTTCTTAGAACACCTATTAGCCTTCCCCTTATAGGTGTGACACGCTGGAAACTCATAAGAGACTCTACTTAGTGTGGCTTTCAGACACCCTAGAACTCTTGAACCTAATGCTTTGATACCAAGTTTTTCACGCCCTGAGGCTACCTCTTAGGTGTGATACGGTGCTAAGTATCATGAGTAACCCCAAGCTAACCCATGGGCTGAAATATCTATACAAGTTCAGTTAAATTATGCATTGTGCGGAAGCTAAAAACAGTTAATGTATGAAATAGGGAAAAAACCATAAGTCTTAATACATCAAATATATGAAGAGTATAGTGAGGACAGAAACAATACTTAACAACTCGAGCTGAATCTGCTCTATGTGTTAAATCCTCTAAGTGAATTGAGTTGCTGGGTAATTCCCACAGCTAACTCTAACAAGACTGAAAATGAAAGCTAACATGCAATTGATATACTGAGTAGCTTAAAATAGTGATAATTATTTGAGAATGCAACATACATATACTGAAAGATATGGCATTCAAATTCTGAAACATAATTTTCTGACCGATTTACCAAGCAAGTATAATTCATGAAATACTAATAATTAACACAAGCTAGGGTTCTTAGTTGTATACATGGGATTATATTAATTCTCCAAGAAATATGTCATCAATAACATAGAAACTATAACAACTAAATTTCAATGGATCCCTAAGATTTAAGAACCCTTGGTGTGAACACTATATGGAGAAACTGAAGATTTGACTGAAATCTAGGGATATAATGGGTGAAAGGAACCCAATAGTGTTTTACTACATACCTGGTGGAGAAAACTATGGAGACATTCTTTGGATTTTGGGGCTGAACTTGAAGAAGACCTCTGCTTGTTCTTGGGAGAAAATGTCGCCTCTTTCTCTTCTTTCCTTCTAAGTTGGATGATTTAGAAGAATGAGGGTTTTAGGTAGTTTCTAACTAGATTACTAGGCTTAGACTGAGTAAAACAAAGTTTAAGCACCAAACAACGCAGTTTAAGTGGAAAATTCATAGGGGAAATGAACAATGCGACCCTAACTTAAATGTTGAGAAGTGACTTTAAGAGGGGCTTCACGGGCCGTCATGGTCACCACGACCCATCTAGTAGGTTGTGAAGATTCCTTGTCCGATAGGGCTTCACTAAAATGAGTATAACATTTTATTCCTGACATGGAATTAGGTAAACTTGGCAGCATTTGAAAGAGGACTCAAAGTTCTTTAGTTTGATAGATCATGGATCACTTAATTCATTTTGTGCTGAAAGATATGATCATTTCAAGTTGACCAAAACTCAAAACCTAACAATCCTCTTTCACGAATGACTTCACGGTCCGTATGAAGCTCCACAGACCGTTTAGGCATCTGTGGTCCTTTACATTGACCTTGGATGCAACTTACTTGACATGTTGACTTGTCCAGACTCCTAGACGGGCCGTCGAGGTCACCACGGGAAGCCTTGGATACTCTCTCATGACATAGTTAACAGACCCTCATCCCCTACACGGACCGTCTAGGGTGTCGTGAATGGTCTATGGTCCATTTTGGATTCGTGGATAGGCCTAATTTCCCCTTTTAGACCTTTCTCAAAGTCCGAGGTGTTACAAAGGGCATAAGCCACAACTAGCAAAAGGGACCCAGGGGTGTTTCAACTTCGAAGAGGATCTCAAGTAGGCTCCAGGCCACCGTGGATCGACATCCACTCCCAAGGGTATCACAAAGAGGCTCCAAGTTCGAGGTTCTCCAATCCTGAGAAAGCACACATCCTCCGGTAAATGCCTTAAAGTCGTTGAAGTAAGGAGTGTTGACATACAGACTAATAAGTTGCGCAAATGACAAAACGCAGGCTCAAACTATCAGACCCAAGTCTGCTATCCAGTTTACAAGGGGCTAGTCTGTTCGAGTAGCATTTGAGAAGTACCAACGTCATACGGTTCACAAGTCTAAGGCAACACTAGCCTATCTTTTACTAAGGCCAAACATGCTTTAAGAAACATGTAGTAAAACAAGTAAATCACACACGTACAACCTCAACTAATCATGGTACTATCCTTAGAATAGTAGTAATCAACCCTAAATCATGGTTTCTACGAGAAAAGTAGGAATAACTAGCTACCCGCTCCTAATTCAAACCAATTATCATGAATTTACATACTCATCCTCAATATAAATAGAAAGAAATTCGTAGCCTACATGTAGGCCGATCGTTCCAAATCATAAAAATGGAATATTTACCTCCTGAACAACCTCTGAACGCTGCCACACTATCAAGAAATGGATCACAATGTCAATATGGTCTTTTAGACACCAAAATCACCCAAAATGGAGACATACCATTTTAGAGTCAAATGGGAATCATGGGATCCGTGTTGGAAATTTTGGAATTGCTTCCGTCAAAAGGTCCTAAAACCTAACTTGAACTTGTATACCAAAATGGGACACAATTCATGCCCTAAAACAATGAAAAAAATAACACACAGCTAAAACACAAATAAAAGGAAAAGGGGCAGCATATTTCATGCCAAATTTACCTCGAACGGAGTGTCATAGACACAATCCAACCACTCCCACATAGAACTGATAATTACGACTGTGTGAGACTTCAAATCACCAAAATTAGAGTTTAGACAGAGGAGAAATCACAATTTTACTATTGGAGCCAAAGTTGAGTCATGACTATGGCTTAAATAGAGGGACAGGTCGATCAGCTGCTTGCAATCGCGGCCGGCTACTTGCAACTGCGGCCGGCTGCACGTGAACGTGCATTTTTGGGCACCATTTGTTCATGATAGTGAGGCTAGGTGTGCAAACTCGATGCATCAGCTGACAACAAAGTGCTAGGGCCTGCAAACTTCAACCGGGTGCTCGAGATTCATCTAAAACCTCGTGCGTTCAGACGAACTATGCAAATCCATCAGAAATGGTATCTTGGACTCAACGAAACCATCAATATTCCTATCAGAGGTCATTTCAATGATAAGTGGTTCCCACACCCAATTTCCATTTTAAGCTAAAATCCAAAAGGGGCCTCAGAATTAGCCCATAAGCCTCAGGACCTGAACGAAGGGTTGTTCAAGACCAAACTCAGCATTTAGAGCTAACTTGACGGAATTCTCATCCGAGTTCGTTCACTAATAATGTTGACTAAAGTCAAACGTAGACCTCAACTTAAAAGTTAAAATGCCTAATTGAACAAGCTCGCACTAAAAGCCTCGGGAGTCATGCTGACTAATCTACTCGCCTAAAATGACCCTTTCGGAGCTGATGGAATTATTAGAATTGGATTCTAATGTCGTCTTCTTAAATTTTTGATCGAAAATGACCATTCAACGTTTAAAAGATCCAAAATGGTAAAATTCACCTAGAAACTTAACGAGCGACCATGTGACTGAACTGTCAGTCCCAAGAAGTCATACATGACTTGGGGTATTTACAGGAAAGTTCTAAACAATAAATATGAGGCATAAACATAGAAATGACCTGGAGGTCATTACATATTAAGTGGTTATAAAATCATTTCATGAGATGCAATTATACTCTCATATAAGGGATACTTTAGTTGTTTAGCTTTTGAAAGGTATTTTCCTAATCAAAATTTTGACATGAGGCTTTCCACTTTTAGAAATACCTTTATTTTTTTATTAAAACAAATATTGTTTGGCTGTAATTGGGAGAGCTCCAATTTTTTTTTATAAAATAGTGTTCGGCAAACTCATTTGTTTATGCTTCAGGTATGAATTTTATCATTGTCAATTGTTTTTCGAGTTTATAATATTTCTTACCTTTTAAAATTTTATTCATATTTATTGAAAATTTAGTTTTTCATTTTTCAGATATGAATTCTTCATTTGGAGACGTACATTCTAGTCTAAAAGTTTTTATTGGAGTGAAGTACCTTTCTTTTTTAGGCATGTTTTTTGCTCACCAAAAATTATTGCATCCATCATTTTCCTAAAATAACAAAACAAGGAAACAAGTTAATTTCCAGATATTTTAAAGCAAACAACTTAAATCTTTCTTTTTTTTTTTTTTTATTTTGAACGTGCACAACTCCTAAATTTAACACTAGAATTCCTTGGAGTCCTCAATGCTTTTATTTTACATTACTATTTGCATTTACATACATCCTGTTCAATTGAATTTACGGACCTTCTGAATTGTTGAGACATGATTATCAGTTTTTAAAGACCAAAATAAAAATTATTAGAAGATAAAAGATGAATGAGAAAAAGTGAAGTGAACAACCTCATATTTATTGTTGAAGAAGAGATGTAGTTTTACTTGAAAATTTAATAAAACAAATTGTAGTACACCCGTTTATGAGCGAACTATCTTAAAATATTTGTGATTTTGTTTGCAACAAATTTCAAAATGGCAGAAAATAAATTGCAATCACAAATAAAATATGAAGAAACATAATTTTATTGATCAAGATTGTGAGAACAATTCTGTTTATCCCTTGATTCTTCTCTCATAAGATATTGATCCATGATTCGAGGGTCGTTTGTGGTGTACTTCTCAACCTAGGATAATTTGGACTTGATCTACATAATTTGAGGGTCGTTAGTGGCGTATTCTCAAAGTGTGATGATTTGGATTTGATCTACATAATTCGAGGGCCGTTAGTGGCGTGTTTCTCGAATTAAGATGATTTGGATTTGATATATTTGTGAATATTCCACGAGTTTGTGAAATATTGGAGATGTTGATCTTTAAAAATATCTAAGAGTTCATGGGATATTTGAGATCTTGAACTTTAAAATACCCAAGAGATTATGTGATATTTGAGATCTTGAACTTCAAAAATACCAAAGAGTTTATGGGATATTTGAGATCTTGAATGTTAAGAATACCGAAGAGTTTATGGGATATTTGAGATCTTGAACTTTAAAAATACCCAAGAGTTTATGTGATATTTGAGATGCCTTTTAAGGGAATTTCGTACCATTTATATAGGCGTGAACTAGGGTGTAGAGTTGTGTAGCCTCCAAGAATCCTAATTTGAATTGAACACACCTTGCAGAGTCTACACAAAATTTCAATGTCTACAAATGTCCCATGCTTCAAGTCTTGTCAGAGTGTAGACTTTTTGAAACTCAAAGACGAGGCTTGAAGTATTCATACTTAAACCTCTGCGGTTCTGTGCCATCACCTTTGCAGATTTGATCTATGAGAGAAGAGATGAAGGGCAAATTTGGTCCCACTAGGCGTGTCAGAATTTGTTTGCAACAAATTTTAAACATATGGAAAACAAAATAAACCACACAAATAAAATTTGAAGAAACGTGAATATTTTATTGATAAATCAATGCGGGTACAATTCTGTTGAGCCCTTGATTCTTCTCTCATAAGATATTTATCCATGATTCAAAGGCCGTTTATGGCTTATTTCTTGATTTAGGATGATTTGGACTTGATCTACATAATTTGAGGGTCGTTCGTGACGTATTTCTCAAACTAGGTTGATTTGAATTTGATCTACACAATTTGAGGGACATTAGTGGCGTATTTCTTGAATTAAGATGATATGGATTTGATATATTTATGAATAGTCCATGAGTTTGTGGAATATTTGAGATGTTGATCTTTAAAAATACTCAAGAGTTTATGGGATATTTGAAATCGTGAACTCTAAAAATACCCAAGAGTTAATGGGATATTTGAAATCTTGAATTTTAAAAATACCCAGTAGTTTATGGGATATTTAAGATCTTGAACTTTAAAATTACGCAAGATTTTATGAGATATTTGAGATGCTTTTAAGGGAATTTCGTACCCTTTATATAGGTGTGAACTAGGGTTTATGATTGAGAAGCCTCCAAAAAACCTAATTTGAATTGAACACACCATGTAGAGTCCCAACTTGAATTGAACGCATCTTGTAGAGTCCCACACAATTTTAATGTCTACAAATGTATTTTGGGGTGAACAGACGGAGTTAACATTCGTTTTGAATACTTTGTCCATTTGTGGGCAAAGTATCTGTTTTGGTCTGTGTTTTAAGGAGGAGATGTTTTAATATGTAGTGCCCAAAAAGTATCGGTTTTGAAGGTGTGTGCGAGAAGTGTAAATGTGGATAATTCTACTTAAGTTGATAAGAGTGAGACGCAAATAAAATAAAGTAAGAATATAACTTCCCACTCTCTTGAGGATGGTGTATTTCACACTTTCTACCACAAAAACATATATATGGCAACTATTCCACTTTAAAATAATATAAGGGGTTCATACGATCCTCCAAAAATTAGAGTGTTTAGCAAATTTTTTTTGATTGAAGTTTGAGTTGGTTTTAAGTCATTTCCCAAATTTATTTGACTTCAAGATTTTAAATATTAAGATAAATTTAAATAATAAGGTTAATAATATTCCTCATCTTCCATTTTATAATTATTCAGAAGCATGAAATTTTAAAAATAATATAATATGCATGTGTTATTATTTGTATAAAATAAAAAAAGAGTACTACACCTAGAATATAAAGAAAACTAATCTAAATTTGACCTCTGCAAAAAATGTGTGATGCGCTTCTTTAGTTTATACAAATATGGTAAATTACATAATTTATATAACGAAGGATTTAGAGCACAAAATATTTAAAGTATATTGTTCATTTTCTTTCCTTTTATGGATTGTATTTGACCATGAAATGAGAGATGAATTATTCAAACTTTCTTCCAAGAAGCAAAAGGTTTTTATATTTATAGTTTTATTGTAAACTCGTGCTGACGAATTGATTGTCTTTTCTAATATTCTCTTTAAAATAGTTTAAATAATAAAATTTATGTAGTGTGAATGTGTTTTTCAGTATTTAGTATCCTATTAGGGTAGATAATGATGGAGTACTAATTGAGTAAGGAAGGAGTTAATATAAAGTACCATTTTAATGTACTATATAGTCAAACTATAGTAGAAAAACATAATATCATGCTTATCTGTACTTATTACTATAATTGACAATATATATTTCTAAAATCTTTTCCCCTTTGATTATTTATTCATATATAAAGTTTTCAACAAAAGTAACCATTATACATTTATATATGAGTTGTGACATGAATTCTTCCAACTTCATTGCTCCAATGGATTATTTTGATAGCTTGTCAGAGGGTTGCAAATTTGAAATAATTTCAAGAAACAACTCCAGCCGATGCAGTAAGATCAATAGTTTTATCCAAAGGGTTCAAATTTGTTGCTGAATCAGATGAAATTTGGGGAAAAATTTTGCCCCCGAATTATCAAGAAATAATTGATGGATCTAAGTTTTCTATCGTTTGCAACACCAAAAATGAGCTCTTTTTCCGTTTGTGTGATTCACCCATTCTCCTTGATGGAGGCAATCTGGTAACACTCAATTTTGATGTGGTTATCTTTTATGATTCTATACTTTTTAATTTTAATATCGATGGTGTTTACATACCTAAATTATTTATCAATACCTGCTACCTCCCACACAGGGCCGACTCAACAACATTGGGGGCCTAAAGCGAAACTTAAGAGAGGGGCCCTAATATTTTTTTTTCATCATATATAGTTTTATTTAATATCTACTTTTCTAGCTATTTTAGATGTAAAGTCATTAGGTACTGTATTATAATCAATTTGTTTTAATAATTCCTTTTCAAATGATGATATAGTTAATTCATTCAATCTCTCTTTAGACATTGTTGATCTTAAAGAAGATTTAATCAATTTTAGTTTCACAAAAAATTTCTCAGGAACTGTTAACATTATTCTATAAGCAATATGTGTATTTGGAAAAGAATCAAGTCTTTTTATTTGATTGAGTATTTTAATTAGATCATTATCTTCTACTTGTATTATTTCCCTTAACACTTTAATTCAAAAAATAAATCTAAATCATCAATATCAGAATAACTATTATATGATAAAGAAAGTTCAAGGTTAAGACAATTTTTTTTTTAATTCTCATCATCAAGTGATCTCAATATTTTACCACTAAATAAGAAATCAAAAATATTTCCATATGCTTCAATTGGTTCAAATCTATTTTGAAGTGAAAAAATAGGTTGATCTACTCTACATATATAAAACAACCAATTCTAAAAGGTTCTTCAAGGGACTTTGTGATTTCGCTATCCACATTTTCATCAAATTGTTTCTTACGAAATTCAGGTTTATTTTCATCTCATATGCAATTTTCTTAGTAGAAATCATAACTCTCATAGTACATATAATTTTTTTTAAATAACATATATATAAGTAATGATCTCAAGTGATGACTTTAGTGGCCTAGGGATTAAGACGACCCTGCTCCCACAAGAGGTGATATCAAGATTTAAGCTGTATGGATTAAATTTTTTATGATCTCAACCTTTAACTTGTTATTTTTAATGTTGTGGGTTCACATCTACTTGTTTTTGCATTTATCATGTATTTTTACACATAAATTCCTGCTCCGTATGGAAGTGTTGGGTTAAGATGAATCCTTAATTAATATCTTTATATGTTTCTACCTCTTATCAACACATGTACGAGATAGTGACGGAGTCAAAAACTCATGTATAGTGATAAAAAAATACAAGGTGTCATCCTAGGGTTTAAACTCAAAAGAAAAAATAATGTATGAACTCTCGTTGGTACTAAACTAAATTTTTTTCCTTATGTTAAGTGAATTCAACTGTTCATAAATAATTAAAAAGAATCATTTAACCCTATTTGCGTTACTCTAATTTTGACCAAGGTGATTCAATTGAACTCTTTTCCTTCCGTACCAAAGTACTCTGATAGCTCAAGTAGGTGAAAAGAAATGATTACCTAGTATTTTTTTTATATTCACCAACATGTAAAATCTAATCTCTTATAATTTTCTATCCAACAGTAATTGCCACACTTATTGCACTTGATGTTTATTTTGTACTTATTTTGTTGGGTAGGGGATGGAGGGGGGGGGGATATTGAGTGTCAATTTTTATACCGTTTCGCTCTCCAAAGTTTAGGTTATTCAAATTGAACAATGTGTCCTTTGGGTGCTTCCTAGTATACCATTATGAAACTATATTTGTGTAGCAACCATTCAAATAAATACGATGAAAATATGCTTGGAAATAAAAAAAAATACTTGGAAGCACTTTCTCTGATCTTACGTGGTGTGCTTTAAATTAATCAGACGGAAATTTTATTTTTTTCTTTCTCAGAGTTTTTTTCTCGATAAGCATAGTGGAAAGAAGGGTATAATGATAGCACCAAGAGATCTTGTTATTTCAGATAGTGATAACCCACAAACTTGGAAATGGGGTAGATGCCGCGATTCCATGTCATCTCTTTTTATATTCTTAATTTGATCTACAACTTTATTGCTCTTCTTATAAATACTTATGCAATGCATTTGCTCTTCTTATATGTTATCTGATACATCTTATGCACCTGAGCTACAACAAAATAAAAATCATAATGCGACAGTCAAAATTGAAAGGTTTTTCTAGTTTAAAAATAGAGGAGACACTATATGTGTTAGATGTCAATATGAAAAAGCCAACAAGTTTTCTACAGAGAATAGAAGTATCTGAATAAGAAGGCATTGGAGCAGTGCATGCAAATGTATCTGAACCATTAATGTAATCTTCTATCTGTGGTTACTAATACATGGTATCATTCATTGATGACTTCTCAAGGTACGCATGAATTTACTTCTTAAATAAAAAGTCTGAAGTATTTGAGAAGTTTAAAGAGTTCCAACATACCGTGGAGACTGATATTGAAAAGGTAATCAAATGTCCATGTATGGACAATGGGAGAGAATACATGTAACATGAGTTCAATGACTACATTAATAAAAGATGGTTGGACAACAATTGACTTGCCCAAATATTTCGTGGAAAAATGGAGTAGTTGAAAGAAAAAATAGTCACTTGATAGAGATATGAAGAAGTATTTTGAATATATTGCAGTACAATGTGATAGTCAATCTACGCTACACATTGCAAGGAATCCATATTTTCTTGAGAGAACTAAACATACATAAGTTGACAGTCATTTTGTTCGAGACAAGCTCCAAGATGGCCTTATTTCCCTTCATTATATTGTTACCACAGATCAACTGGCTAACCTATTCACCAAAGCTCTTACTGGTGTTAAACAAACTTGCATCATGTCAAAGTTGGCTATGAAGGCCTCATATCCCACTTAAGAGAAGGGGGAGGGGGAGGAGGGGGTACATTGAGAATGTGTTTATGTTGATTAGTGTAACTGTTAGCTTAGTCAGTTAGTTGTAGTTGTTACACGTGTGCAAATACGTTTTCCTTTGAGAGGTTTTATTCAACAAAGTAGTTTGCTTTCCTTCTTCTTCTCTTTACACTGACTTCTCCCTCTCATTAACATGTTGATGTCTGTCTTATATAAAGTGCAAACAAATGTTGGAATGTGAAATATGATATTACAATTATAAATAATTATTACCTTCATGTTAATATGCACTGAGTCTGACATTATTTTGGTCTGGATACAAAAATATCAAAAATTACATTATGTATTCTATGTGCATATTTGGAAGAGACTAACTGTTTATTATGAATTCATAACTGATAATGGCTCAACTTGGAAAATATACACAAATAACGTATTGGGATAGCTGACGTTAGATTAATATAACAACTAAGAGTTAATGTCACCATGAAAAAATGTGGGGCAACGGATGGAGTTGCTCCTCTCTAAACTAGAGGTTTTGGGTCGAACTCTGGGTATGAAAAATTCTTGGTAGGAAATACTTCCCCAATAGGGCCCTTCACGGCTCCAATCTGAATCAGTCGGGCTGTAATGCAGATATCGAACACCAAATGAGAAACCAAAAATAAAAAAAGAACTTTATTGAATGTGAAAAATTTGAAGAGAAAATGATGTGCTCAATTTTGTCCGATATATTAATGTATATACATTATTTTTTTTTAAAATGTTAAATGATTTATTTGAAACTAAAGGCTAATACTCCAACTTTGAAGTTAAGAGCTTCCCCCTATTAGCATAGTATAGTATATAACATTAAGAAGATGGTAAATGTTCACCTATGGTTTAGAAAAGATGGTTCATGTAACACCCCGTATCCGAAACAGACCAAAAATGCAGATTTTGAGAAGTTGCAGGTGCAACCCACGGTTGCCATCCACGGATCGTAGGTCAGACCATGGTCCGTGTTGGTGGTCCGTGGTTCGCCACTGCAACCCCTCCCCAGCCAGCTCAGAAAAAAATTGGCTAAGTCTCAACTCACGGACAGACGCACGGTCCGTAGATCAAACCACGGTCCGTGGTCTGTGTCCGTGGATCAAGACCTCCTTTACCCAGCCTCTGACACGAACTACGGTTGACCAGCACGGACCGTCGTTCGATCCACAGTCCGTAGGTCTGACCATAGATCGAAGGTTAGCAGCCAGTTAGCTGAAAATTCTGATGGATCAACTTCAGATGGTCATAAATTTTAGCACAAAACGAATTATGTGTCCCATGACCTATTGCTAGATAGATATATGAATTATCTTTCCAACGCCACCGAGTTTACTAAATTCCGACCTTTGAGTAAAACGTTATGCCCGTTTTAGTGAAGCCTTGTCGGGCAGACTCGATCTACGGACCCAATCGACGGACCGTCGATTGATTGATGGACCGTCAGTCCATTCCGTAGATCACTCCGATAACAGTTAATTCAGGGGTCTTTTGGTCTTTTCCTATTTCTTTTAACCCCTAAGATACGTCGTTTAGACCCTAAATCATGAGATTTTAATTAGTTCAACCCTAGAAACATAACTAGAACTTGCTTAAGTCAAATCATTAATCAAACTTAGAAGAATTAGAATCAAGAGAGGAGAAAAAGGTCAAGAACCCTAGTTCAAGAACGCAGCGAGGTTTCTTCAGTTCCAGCCCCGAAATCGAAAGATTTCTCTGTGGAATTCGTCACCAGGTATGTGGGATTGCACTAGTGGGTTCCTTTCACCCATTAGGCCCCTAGAATTCAGTCAGATTCTTGATTCCATGATTATGAACAGACCTAGGGTTTCTAGAATTATAGCAGATCATCATGAATTAGTTATTTAAATGTTCCAAATCAGATTATCATGTTATTGCTCAGTTTATCGCATGAATTTCAGAACCCTAGCTATGTATTTCTTTAGTTCTTGAATTACACATGCTAGGTCAGATATTTCAGTATTCAGTTTTACATGCCTCAGTTTATGAATGCATCATTATCAGATTAATTGTTGCATTCTCAGTTTGCATGTTCAGTTTCGAGCTATCCAGTATTTACAGAAATTCAGTCATAACCAGTTAACCACTTAATTCATTGGGAGTAGCATAATACCGAGTTGGACTAGGGTTTCAGCGTACCCATATAGTCCCAGAACTACGAGCCACGTAGGTGTAAGTCCCCTCTGTGGGCAACATCAGTTTAGTGATCACGCCAGCATGCCTCTATACCTCTGGCAGGGTATATTGGGTCCTCTCGATGGGGCGTATACATCGGACTCAACATTTAGCTCATGTGGTTTTATGTCGGTTATTAGTAGCTCCCACAGTTCAGTCAGACTCTATTGCATTGACCATTTATTAGTATATTCAGTATTCAGTCAGCATGTTATAAATTGGTCATTGCATTCAGTTAGCTCAGCATTCAGTATTTTCAGTATCTATATCATGTTCAGATTATATCATTGCTCAGTATGCTTTGTTCAGTTATGTGTTATTTCAGCTTTACTCTATCCTTCATGCTCAGTACCTTTCAAGTACTTACGCATACGTGCGCTACATCTTCTCGTGATGTAGGTTCAGGTTCTCAGCATCCAGATCACGCTTAGATCGGTTCCCGGTCTCCAGTTCAGCAGAATCAGTGGTGAGTCCTCATTCTCCGAGGACAATAGTCATGAGTTTCTTTTCAGTATTTTAGTCCTTTAGTTTCAGGTTTGCTAGACTTAGCTGGGGCCTGTCCCAGCATTTCTAGTCAGTTAGTGGCTATTTTCAGACATAGTTAGATTCAACTTAGTATTGAGTTAATAACTTCTTTAGTGTTAAACTCATCAGTTTTCATATATCTCAGTTATAGTATATGGGTATTCCCCATCTTTTTAGATTTATTTATGAATTAGCTTCCGCATCAGTTTATTATCTTTAGTATGCTCATGATCATGCGAGCAGGGTTAGCTTGGGGTCACTTATGGTCCTAGGTCCGGTGTCCGCGTCTCGGGGGTAGTTCGGGGCGTGATAAACTTGGTATCAGAGCATTAGGTTTAAGTGTCCTAGGATGTCTGAAAAGCCTCACTAAGTAGAGACATTTTCATGAGTGTGAAGTGCACCACATCTAATGAGAGGGAGGCTATGAAGTGTTTTAGGAAAACTTCACTTTCTTGATATTCTTATCGTGCGTTGGTATGATCTCATTTCTAATCCATCGTTATGCGCTTAAGATCATGCCTTCTCATAGAGCTTAGGCAAGGAATGCTAATGCACACAATGCTAACGCAGTTCCTCTAGTTCCATATCAGGAAGTTTCAAATGCAAAGTTTCGAAATGCCAATTCAGCTATTGGCTTAGGTTTGACCAACGAGAACAATCAGCAAGTTCCAGTTCTTACTAATAGAAATGGTGGATCAGTGACAGCAAGGGCTCGAGATTTTTTTTGGATGAATCTGCCTGAGTTTTTAGGTTCCCAAGTTGTTGAGGACCCATATAACTTCATTGATGAGGTTAAGAAAATCTCTAGAGTGATGCAAGTAACTAGTAATGGTAGGGTTGAGTTGGCATCCTACCAGCTTAAGAATGTGGCTCACGTATGGTTCACTCAGTGGAAGGACAACAGGGTTACTTTGTCTTTTGTAACTCCTTATATAGCAATCCAATTCAGTGTTAGTCCAGAAACTCTCTCAGAACCCTTCTCAGTCTCTACTCCAGTCGGTGACCCAGTTATAGCTAGACGGGTATACAGAAATTGCCCTGTCACAGTCTCTCAGAAAGTCACCTCAGCAGATCTTGTAGAGTTAGAAATGGTAAACTTCAATATCATTCTAGGCATGGATTGGTTACATTCCTGTTATGCTTCAGTCAATTGTAAAAGTAGGATTGTTCGTTTTCAGTTTCCAGACGAACCAATCTTAGATTGGAAGGGTAGTAGCTTAGCGCCTATGGGTCGATTCATTTCTTACCTTAAGGCCAGAAAGATGATCTCTAAGGGTTATCTCTATCATCTAGTTCGGGTTAAGGATTCTAGTTCCGAAACCCCAGCTCTTGAGTCAGTTCTTGTAGTCAGTGAGTTTCCAGAAGTGTTCCCAGAATATCTTCCAGTAGTTCCTTCCGAAAGGGAAATAGACTTTGGAATTGATCTCCTTCCAGATACCCAGNTCTATCCCTCTTTACAGAATGGCTCCAGCTGAGCTTAAGGAATTGAAAGAGCAGTTGAAAGACCTTCTAGATAAGGGCTTCATCAGACCCAGTATTTCGCCATGGGGTGTACCAGTGTTGTTCGTGAAGAAGAAAGATGGTTCTCTCAGAATGTGTATTAACTATAGGCAGTTGAGCAAGGTCACAATCAAGAATAAGTATCCCATCCCCAGGATTGATGACTTGTTTGACCAACTTCAGGGTGCTAGTCATTTCTCAAAGATAGACCTCAGATCAAGTTATCATCAGCTTAGAGTCAGAGATAGTGACATTCCGAAGACAGCCTTCAGAACTCGGTATGGTCATTACGAATTTGTAGTTATGTCATTTGGACTAACCAATGCTCCTGCAGCTTTCATGGATTTGATGAACAGAGTGTTCAAGCAATACTTGGACTTGTTCATTATCGTCTTTATTGATGATATCCTCATTTACTCTAGGAATGAGGAAGAACATGCAAGTCATTTGAGAGTTGTTCTCCAAACTCTCAAAGATCGTCAGTTATATGCAAAATTTAACAAGTGTGAGTTTAAATTACAATCAGTTGCCTTCCTTGGGCATGTTGTGTCTAGTGAAGGAATTCAAGTAGATTCTCAGAAGATAGAAGCAGTGAAACAATGGCCCAGACCTACTTCTGCTACAGATATCAGAAGTTTCTTGGGTCTAGCGGGATATTACAGACGGTTTGTGGAAGGATTTTCATCCATAGCCTCTCCATTGACTAAGTTAACCCAGAAAAAGGTTAAGTTCCAATGGTCAGATGATTGTGAGAAAAGCTTTGCAGAACTGAAAACTAGGTTGACTACAGCTCCTGTCTTGACTCTACCAGAGGGTTCAAATGGTTATGTGATCTATTGTGATGCATCCAGAGTTGGCCTAGGTTATGTGTTGATGCAGTAGGGTAAGGTTATAGCTTATGCTTCTAGACAACTTAAGGTACATGAGAAGAATTATCCAACTCATGACCTCGAGCTAGCAGCAGTGGTGTTTGCACTTAAGATTTGGAGACACTACTTGTACGGAGTTCATGTAGATGTGTTAATAGACCATAAGAGCCTTCAGTATGTATTCACCCAGAAAGAGTTGAATCTTCGCCGAATCTTCGCCAGAGAAAATGGCTTGAGTTCCTCAAAGATTATGATATGAGTGTGAATTACCATCCAGGTAAGGCAAATGTAGTAGCAGATGCCCTTAGCAGACTATCTATGGGTAGTGTAGCACATGTTGATGAAGAAAGAAGAGAGCTAACAAAGGATATTCATAGACTTGCTCTCCTAGGAGTTCGTCTTATGAGCATATCAGATGGTGGTGTAACGGTTCAGAATGGGGCAGAATCTTCTTTGGTAGTAGAGGTTAAGGAAAAGCAAGACAGTGATCCAATCTTTCTTGAACATAAGGGTGCAGTCCACAATCAGAGAGTAGAGGTTTTCTCCCAAGGGGGAGATGGTGTACTTCGCTATCAAAGTAGATTGTGTGTTCCTGATGTGGGTGAATTGAGATAACATATTCTCCCAGAAGCCCACAATTCCAAATATTTTATTCATCCAGGCGCCACTAAGATGTACCGTGATCTGCGGGAAGTCTATTGGTGGAATGGTATGAAAAGAGATATAGCAAACTTTGTGGTTAAGTGCCTCAATTGCCAGCAAGTCAAGGTAGAACATCAGAAACCAGGAGGTTTACCTCGTACTCGCAGGCAACATGACTCCATTTGGGTGATTGTTGATAGGGCTACTAAGTCTTCTCGCTTTTTGGCGGTCAAGACTACAGATTCGGCGGAGGATTATGCCAAGCTTTACATTAATGAGATTGTGAGGTTGCATGGGGTTCCTTTGTCTATCATCTCAGATAGAGGTCCTCAGTTTACCTCTCATTTCTGGAAATCATTTAAGAAAGGTCTTGGTACCTAGGTTAATCTTAGCACAACATTTCATCCACAGACGGATGGTCAGGCAGAGCGTACCATTCAGACCTTAGAAGACATGTTGAGAGCTTATGTGATCGACTTCAAGGGTAGTTGGGATGATCACCTTCCTCTAATAGAGTTCGCCTACAACAATAGCTACCATTCCAGCATTCAGATGGCCCCTTATGAGGCATTGTATGGGCGTAGATGTAGATCTCCAGTTGGTTGGTTTGAAGTAGGTGAAGCAGCCTTGATAGGACCAGATTTGGTTCTTGATGCCATGGAGAAAGTGCAACTCATTAGAGATAGACTTAAGACTGCCAAGAGTCGCCAGAAATCTTATGCAGATGTGAGAAGAAGGGAACTAGAGTTCCAAGTTGATGATTGGGTTTTCCTGAAAGTGTCATCCATGAAAGGGGTGATGAGATTTGGCAAGAAAGGGAAGCTCAGTCCCAGATATGTAGGCCCTTACTGGATCTTGAAAAGGATTGGTAAAGTGGCTTATGAGTTAGAGTTGTCAGCAGACTTAGCAGCAGTACATCCAGTCTTTCACATTTCTCTTTTGAAGAAGTGTGTGGGTGATCCAGCATCCATAGTGCCATTAGAGAGTGTGGCTGTAAAAGATAGCCTTTCTTATAAGGATATACCAGTTGAGATTCTCGATCATCAGGTTAGAAGGTTGAGAAATAAAGAAGTCGCTTCAGTCAAGGTTTTGTGGAGGAGTCAGTCAGTAGAGGGAGCTACTTGGGAAGCAGAAGTAGCCATGAAGTCCAAGTATCCTCATCTCTTTCCTTCCGATTCCATTCCAGCATGAGATAATAGTTCCTCTTCAGTTTTTCAGTCATTCATGTGTAAATTCAGTCTTAGAATCAGGTTCCTTCAGTTTGTACTTGCATTTTCAGCGTATTTGCATGTCCTTGGAACTCAGATCAGTCAGAAATTCAGTTCTCAATGCTTAGTGGTAGGGATTGTAGCCCTCTCTCTCCATTTCAGCTAATTTAGTCTTCATTCGAGGACGAATGGTCCCAAGGGGGAGATAATGTAACACCCCGTATCCGAAACAGACCAAAAATGCAGATTTTGAGAAGTTGTAGGTGCAACCCACGGTTGCCATCCACGGACCGTAGGTCAGACCACAATCCGTGCTGGTGGTCCATGGTTCGCCACTGCAACACCTTCCCAGCCAGCTCAGAAAAAAATTGGCTAAGTCTCGACTCATGGACAGACCCACGGTCCGTGGTCTGTGTCCGTAGATCAAGACCTCCTTTACCCAGCCTCTGGCATGAGCTACGGTTGACCAGCACGGACCATCGTTCGATTCACGGTCCGTAGGTCTGACCGTAGATCGAAGGTTAGCAGCCAGTTAGCTGAAAATTCTGATGGGTCAACTTTAGATAGTCATAAATTTTAGCACAAACCGAATTATGTGTCCCATGACCAATGGTTAGATAGATAATTGAATTATCTTTCCAACGCCACTGAGTTTACTAAATTCCGACATCCGAGTAAAATGTTATGCCCATTTTAGTGAAGCCCTGTCGGGCAGACTCGACCTACGGACCCAATCGACGGACCGTCGATTGATTGACGGACCGTCAGTCCATTCCATAGATCACTCCGACAACAGTTAATTCAGGGGTCTTTTGGTCTTTTCCTATTTCTTTTAACCCCTAAGATNTTCGTCGTTTAGACCCTAAATCATGAGGTTTTAATCAGTTTAAGCCTAGAAACATAACTAAAACTTACCTAAGTCAAATCATTCACCAAAACTTAGAGAAATTAGAACGTAAGAGGAGAAAGAAGTCAAGAACCCTAGTTCAAGAACGCAGCAAGGTTCCATCAGTTCCAGCCCTGAAATCGAAAGATTTCTCTGTGGAATTCATCACCAGGTATGTGGGATTTCACTAGTTGGTTCCTTTCACCCATTAGGTTCCTAGTTTTCAGTCAGTTTCTTGATGCCCTTATTATGACTAGACCTAGGGTTTCTTGAATGTTATAATTGTTGGGTTCTTAGCTGTTAGAATGATCCAAATCAGATTAGTATGTTAATATTCAGTTTATTGCATGAATTCTTGAACCCTAGCTATGTATTTCTTTAGTTCTTGAATTACACATTCTAGGTCAGATATTTCAGTTATACATGCCTCAGTTATTAATGCATCAATATCAATATAATTGTTGCATTCTTAGTTTGCATGTTCTGTTCGAGCTATCCAGTACCTTACAAAAATTCAGTCATAATGTGTTAATCACTTAATCCATTGGGAGTAGCATAACACCGAGTTGGATTAGGGTTTCAGCGTACCCATATAGTCCCAGAACTACGAGCCACGTAGGTGTAAGTCCCCTCTGTGGGCAACATCAGTTTAGTGATCACGCTAGCATGCCTCTATACCTCTGGCAGGGTATATTGGGTCCTCTCGATGGGGCGTATACATCGGACTCCACATTTAGCTCATGTGGTTTTATGTCGGTTATTAGTAGCTCCCACAGTTCAGTCAGACTCTATTGCATTGACCATTTATCAGTATATTCAGTATTCAGTCAACATGTTATAAATTGGTCATTGCATTCAGTTAGCTCAGCATTAAGTATTTTCAGTATCTATATCATGTTCAGATTATATCATTGCTCAGTATGCTTTGTTCAGTTATGTGTTATTTCAGCTTTACTCTATTCTTCATGCTCAATACCTTTCAAGTACTGACGCATACATGCGCTACATCTTCTCGTGATGTAGGTTCAGGTTCTCAGCATCCAGATCACGCTTAGATCTGTTCCCAATCTCCAGTTCAGCAGAATCAGTGGTGAGTCCTCATTCTCCGAGGACAATAGCCATGAGTTTCTTTTCAGTATTTTAGTCCTTTAGTTTCAGTTTTGCTAGACTTAGCTGGGGCCTGTCCCAACATTTCTAGTCAGTTAGAGGCTATTTTCAGACATAGTTAGATTCAACTTAGTATTGAGTTAATAACTTCTTTTGTATTAAACTCATCAGCTTTCATATATCTCAGTTATAGTATATGGGTATTCCCCATCTTTTCAGATTTATTTATGAATTAGCTTCCGCATCAGTTTATTATCTTTAGTATGCTCATGATCATGCGAGCAGGGTTAGCTTGGGGTCACTTGTGGTCCTAGGTCCCGTGTCCGCGTCTCGTGGGTAGTTCGGGGCGTGACAGTTCATGCCCTTGAAAGGAGATGCCTTAAATAGAAATGTCTTAACTACCAATAATGGTTTTTATATGGTGCAAACTCAGATGGTGCGCAGGCTCCTATCAATGTTTTGATGCTAAAAATAAAAAAATGCTATAAAAAGTTAATTAAATAATACCATATATGACTCAATCTTGTAATTTTTTAAAAATTTTCGCATCTGATACACCTACTAAAGAGCTAAAGCCCAACATATCATTTAATTATTTTTTTTAGAAAAAGTTCCTTACAAATGTTTCTTGCAATGCTTTTGCAGATCCTCTGAAACGACATATCTTACTGCTATAAATCAATTGGATATTCATGGAACAATAGGCACAAAAATGTTTCCACCAAAGACAAAATATGCTGCTTATTTGGCGCTCAAGTTTGTAAATGGGTGCGACAATAACCTTCCATCTGCTAAATCAAATATTAGGTTTGTTAATTATGAGAGTGAAATTGATGTTGAAAATCAGGCCAACACTGTGCACCTTCCAAGATTGCAAGAAAGTGGGGGTATCCCAAAAATGAGAGGAGATGGATGTAAAATTGGGATATTTTGATAGCAAGAAAGACATTGACGGTCCTATTGAAGCAATATTGTATGAGAAGAATCACTTTTACAAAATTGGAGTCATTGTTGAAGGAGTTGAGTTTCTTCCAAAATGAGAAGTGGATATGGGAATTTAAGTTTTATATGTTTTGAACAGGAAATCTTTGTATTCTTATTATGATTACTATTTCAATGTTTGCAATTTACTACAGACAATTCATATACATTGTATATCCTTTAATGCTTTAGTATTACTTAATAATTTGGATGTCCTCTTTCTACCGGAAGGTTACCTTCTGCCTAAATTTGTGGCCTATATTTTGGATTTAACTTTTAGACGGTATAAAAAAGTGAAGTGAAATTCCTTCTTCCAATATTTATGATGTTGAATTTTCTTCTCTATTTAATATCTCTGTTAGTTTATGTGCTTCTAGTTTTATTTAGAAGAGAGCTTTGATGAAAGGAGAAATATTTTTTTGGATTTCAACTGATGGATCAGTTTCAACTATGTCGTCAAAGGAAGAAAGTATGGTGTTATCATTTGGGTGTTGTTTTTCCCAAAGATTTCTATTCTTTGGGATAATTCATCATATTGATCTTCATCTTCTTTAGGTGCTAAAGCTAATAAGGCATGACAATACTATAAGTCAATATTTTTAATGAGTTTTTGTGGAATATTCAGAGAAAAATCCTGCAAAGTAAAAATAAATTAGACTAACAAGACATTGTGGTAATTTCTCAAGTACCAAGATCAATTACAGAGGATGCTTGGCTGATTCCAACTAATATTCCTGCAGCCTTCAGGTCTGTATGAGCCCATCCACGCACATGTTCCTTCTAACATCTTGTCCCCCTTTGTCTCTTTGTCCACGTCATAAGCGTCCGAACCATCCTTAGTGTGTAGCATATTTTTTTCTTTCCCTTTATCGAGAATGCCTTCTCAGGTAACCAACTTTCCTACCTCTCTTTGTTATTTCCCTCAAGTGCCACATGTAGTCAATCAATTTTCACCCTGTACAATAGGAAAACTAATGGAATGACATGATCAATTACTTGGAAGAAATTTAATTATACCCCATCTCTCCGATGCTTCTCAAACTTTGTCTACAATCTCTTTATGCTTGATTGGATCTATCACTCGAAAAATAAACTGCTTACAGATTCCTCTATTTTAGTTGGTTGAATGAATATTCGTGGCACTTCGGTGTTTCCAGCATCAACAATTCCTTTTGATACTAGCCTTAGTATCATCAAATGCTTTTAGCTTGTTCGTTATATAAAATGAGACTTTTTGTCATTACATAACAAAAGATTTAACAACAAAAAACAACAAAACTTCAGTTGTCTTTAAAAACAAACATTGTGTTTAAAGTAACAAAATGATACAATACAATAGGTAATAACCAGCATCTAAAGTGATTATCTCAGTTCTCATTATAATTTATGTTATTTCATTAAGATTAGATCTTGTAATGCGACGATGCAGAAGTTCCATCTAGAACTTTTTTATGGAAGTACTCATGATAGTCTTTAACTGCGGTTGCACGATATTTTGGAGGGTTATCTTCTGACAACAATTCAGAAATCGGTCCATAAAATTTGGAATATGACATTGAATCTGTGCCAAAGAAGCATGGAACTGATACTCTTGGTCCAACTTTATTTGCTAATACTCTTGGTCCAAGCCCCTCCGGCAATCCATATTTTTGAGATGACAACGATCAAGACCGAGACCTTCAGACAATAATCCAAGCAAGGAATAGCCCAATTCCATCATCTGCTTAGAGTATACTCAATTTTTAGTGTTTCCCTGCAACAATTTTGTAAAATTAATGAAACACCACATCTCAATTTTTATCACCACATAATACATATTTAATTATTGGTTGGCTTTCTAATTCATATTAAGAACATATACCTACATGGTCTTGGAAATTCTTTTGGATTGGGAGGATTAGGAGCCATTTTAATTAAAATGCAATCTCTCCAATTTGCAGCTAGAACAGAAGGTCATTGCAGTGATGTTGACGAAGTAGCCTATCTTAAATGGATAATTGCTTGCTTGCGATATGAGCTGAGGAACTATCAGTCTGCCCTAGGTGAAACAACTGCAAGGGATCTCAGTAAATCGTTAAGCCCCGAATCTAGTAAGAAAGCCAAGCAACTAGTTGTTGCATATGCAGCTAAAGAAAACCAAGGGGACAGGGGAATCCATGTTTTGGAGCTTGATTCTAACCAGTTATCCTCCCAAGAACCACATCTAATGAATTCAGGTGAGTTTGATGGTACTTCAATTTCTAATTCTTCAGCCCATAAATCTGACACTTTAAACAAAAGTAAAATCTTTCGTAAACTTATGAGACTAATACGGGGAAAGGACCATCATCATAATCATTCAAAAATGGCTCACAACACTGAAGAGAATGCAGCAAGATGCACTTATTATTCTTCTGGGTACTGTTTAGATATGTCTGTCGTAGATACTGGAGCTATTAGGCCCCAGAGCAGATCAAGAACACCATCTCCAGGTTCATCCAAACAATTTATAGAATTCCATTCATTTGATCAAGCATCTACAACCAATAATAAAGGAGAAAGCAGAAACTACCCGACACGTACAAGGAGATATAGTGATGTGGGCTCATTAGATTATATGTCAAAACATCTCGTTGAATCACCTCAAGAAAAAGGAAATAACCATGACCAAGAAGATGTTCATAAAGCTGAGTTGGCAAAATATGCAGAAGTTTTGAAAGGATCTCTCTAAAGAACTAGTTCGCAAGAGAACAACATCAGTTAGTTTTTATCCCGTATCTCATGGAATCTTTCCCTAAAAGAGACTTAATAAATAGGTTATTTAAACAATACCTTGATAGGTTTGTGATCTTATTTATTGATGACATTTTGATTTACTCAAGGAGTGAGGAAGAGCAGGCCGATCATTTGAGGATTGTGTTGAAAGTCCTCAAGGAACAACAACTCTTTGCAGAGATTAGTAAATGCAAGTTTGGTTAAGTTCTATGGCTTTTCTTTGTCACATTGTCTCCAGCAAGGATATTGAGGTAGATCCTAAGAAAACGAATATGGTTAAGAGTTGGCCTATACCTCTTCCCCTTTGGATATTCAAAGTTTCTTGGATTTGGTGAGTTACTTTAGAAGGTTTGTGGAAGGGTTTTCTTCGATTGCCTCTCCATTGATGGTATTAACCCAAAAGAAAGTAAAGTTCTTGTTGCCAGAAGTTTGTGAGAAGAGTTTTCAGGAATTGAAAAATAGACTTACCTCCGCTCCGGTGTTCACATTACCAGAAGGTTTTGATGGGTTTGTTGTTTATTCTGATGCTTCAAGAATTGGGTTAGGATATGTTCTTATGCAAATGAGAAATTCATTGCTTATGCTTCAAGGCTACTAGAGATTCATGAAAAGAACTACCCTACCAATGATTTGGAGCTAGTGGTGGTTGTTTTTGCCTTAAAGATTTGGAGGCATTTTTGTATGGTGTTCATGCTGATGTCTTTACCAACCACAAGAGTTTGCAATATGTGTTCAAGCAAAATGATCTAATTTTTTTGCCAACGTAGATGACTAGAACTCTTGAAGGATTACGACATGAGTGTTTTCTATCACCCTGGTAAGGCCATGTGGTGGCGGATGCTCTTAGTCACTTACAATGGGTAGTGTTGCTCATGTTGAGAAAGATAAGAGAGATTTGGTGTGTGATGTTCATAGATTACCGATTGGGTGTTCGGTTGGTTGATTCTAATTAGGGCCGTGTTATTGTCCATAATGGTTCACAATAGTCATTTGTGTCGGATGTGAAAACTAAGAAAGGTCTTGATCCAATTTTGATTGAAAAGAGGAAGGGCTACTTAAAAAAACCGTTGAGGCTTTCTCCCAAGGGGGAGAAGGTAACTTGCATATCAAGGTTGTTTGTGTGTTTCCAATGTTGATGACTTAAGGGAGCAAATTTTATCGAAATTACATAGTTCTTGATATTGCACTTACCAAGGAGCCACCAAGATGTACCATGACTTGCGGGAGGTTTATTGGTGGAATGGGATGAAGAAGGATTTGCGGAATTTGTGGCTAAGTCTCCTAATTGTCAACAAGTGAAGGTTGAGAATCAAAAGCCAAGAGGTTTGTCCTAAGATATTAGTATTCCTACTTTGAAGTGGGAGGTTTTGAATATTGATTTTATTGTTGGTTTACACCCGCGATAACATGACTCGATTTGGGTAAATGTAGACCGAATGACAAAGTTAGCTCATTTCATTCCCGTCAAATTTTCTTATTTGGAAGAAGACTATGCTAAGTTGTATCTAAGGAAGATTGTTAGGTTTCATGGAGTGCCCCTACCCATTATCTCTGATCGCGGTACCTAATTCACTACCCTACTTTAGAAGTCTTTCCAAAAGGGCCTTGCTACTCGTACTAAGCTTAATATGTCCTTTCATCCTCAAACCAATGGGCAAGTAGAGTGTACTATCAAATTTTTGGAAGATATGTTGAGAGCTTGTGAGATTGACTTTTAGGGTGATTGGCATGATTATTTTCCTTTGATCGATTTTTTGTATAATAATAACTATAACTCAAGCATTGGTATGACTCCATTTGAGTCTCTTTATGGTAGTAAGTGTAGATCTCCTAAGGTTGGTTTGAAGTTGGTGAGGTTACTTTGATAGGTACTAAATTGGTACATGAGGCTATGGACAAAGTTCATCTTATTGGAGAAAGGTTCAAAACGACTCAAAGCCGACAAAAGTCCTATGCCGATGTTAGAAGAAGAGATCTTGAATTTGATGTAGATGGTTGGGTATATCTGAAAATTTCACCCATTAAGGTGTAATGAGATTTGGGAAGAAAGGAAAGCTTAGTCCCTGTTATGTGGGCCCATATCAAATTATGAGGTGTATTGGTAAAGCTGCTTACGAACTTGATTTTCCTAACGACTTAGCATCAGTGCATCTAATTTTCCATGTCTCCTTATTGAAGACGTGTGTTCGTGATCTGAAAACCATTGTACCATTGGGGAGACGTGGTATAAAAAGGAAAGTCTTTCTTATGAAGAGATTCCAGTTGAGATTTTAGACCGAAAAGTCAAGAAGTTGAGAAATAAGGAAGTCGCATCCGTGAAAGTGTTGTGGAGGAATCAAAGGATTGAGGGTGCTACTTGGGAGGCCGAGGCTGACATGATGTCCCATTATTCCTATCTTCTTCCCTTCGATCCTACTCTAGCTAAAGGAATTTAGTTCCTCATGGTTCATCCTTCTTTGTCTCATATGTCTTAATTGTTCTCATGTTTCTTCATGCGTGTATACTCATTAAAACGTAATTATCTTTTTGAGAAAGTGAGTTAACTTGACTGATTTCTCCATGATTATGTGCATTTGAGTATGATTTGCATGTTTGCCTTATGTAATAATGTTTTGATTATGTTTGATCTTGGAGTTGATGTTCCTCCTTGATATTCTGTGTTTTGAATTAGTTGTATTAATGTTAGGCTGTTAAATCTTTACCCCCACCCTCTTTATGATTTCTTGAGTTCCATTCTAGGATGAATTTTCTCGAGGGGAGTTATCGTAACACCTCAGATTTAGAAAATAAGGATAATAATTTTTTGGGTTGCAAGATGTGTCTATGGTTCCCATCTACGGATCGTAGAAGCTTCTACAGGCCGTAAATGGAAACCATAGGAATGGGGAATAAAATTTTGAAACTTAGTCTCAGTACCCTTTTCACGGTTCACCAGGACGGTCCGTTATTCCTTGTACAAGTCGTAGATAGGCCTCGTAGGTGAGTCACAGACTTAGTGAAATTTTAAGGGTCAAAGTAGGGTACTGTTGGTTTTTACAAACCGTAGGAAGACCTACGGCAAACATTCCGTTAAAAAAATGGTGAAATTTTGGTCCAGTATTTGGTCTACAGTTGACCAATATGGATAGTAGAAAGTCCTACGGTCCGTAGGTCCGAACTATACGTTAAAGTCCAATAGTTATATAAAGGGGCTTTTGGGTCTTCTCCCTAATTTTTTCAAATCAAAACAACGTTGTTTTGCCTTTTACCCTATGTCCTATATAAAGGTCTTAAGCCCCAAATCATCCACTTTCAAATCATCTCCTAAATTCCCTAAAACTCACCAATGTCTTCCTCTCAAATTCTCTCAAGGCTAAGGAAGAAGAAGAAGATCTAGGGTTCCATCCAAGTTTTAAATCCTCCATTCTTCTTAAGCAACCTCTAGTCCCAAACTGTGTGCCCCTGTAGGATTATCTTAAATTACCTAGCTAGTGGATCCAATTTAGCAAAACATGATATGTACATATTCTACCTTGGCAAGTGGTTTCCCCTTCTTTCAGTATGAGAGATATACCGGATTCCATGATATAGCTCTCATGGTCTTATTGTAGGTTAGAGCTAAAAATCCCACGAAAATGACTATGTTTTCTTCAAAGCTTCTCTTATGTCCTTTACTCCAAATGCATTGACTATATCCTATAATTTCCATGTTTTATTTCCTTATGTTAAAATGTCAAATTATTGATCATATCTACATGTTTTAAATCATTTATACTATCACGTTCACGTTTATTCATATTACCCCACACTTAGTACATTCCATGTATTAATGCATACTTGTGCCTATAGTATCTGATGAATGTAGTGTTCAACGTTCTTACTCCATACACTCATGGCTAGATATCACCTGGGTTGTTCAGTTGATTGATGAGTCCTCATTATTCAAGGACCGAGACACCGTTTAGCTTTGTCTTTTCATTTCAAACTCTATAAGTGATCTATGGGTTAGTCTGAATCTCTTTCCTTATGATGTATTCGATGGTTTTAAGATTTATGTTAGACTTATGCTTTGTTAGACTTTTGATATATTAAATGCTTTCTTTCAAGTCTTTACTTTTATTATCTTGTATGATGTATTGTAGGTGGATTGTTTAGGGCCTCTTGGGATCTTAAATGTCATGTTACACCTATGGTGTACCCTAGGGTCGTGACAAATTACTTTTTGTAATGACAATGCCATCAAAATATACAACAAGACGGATATTAGCAATTGCTGATAGAAAATTGAGTGATCACATTTGCTCATTTTAAACCCAAATTCACTACCTCACTAAACTTGCCAAACCAAGCCTGAGGACTCTACTTCAAGCAATGCAAGGACTTCTTCAAATGACAGACTTTCCCATACTCCCTTTGGTAAAGAAAACTAGGTTGTTGCTCCATTTATTGTTCCTTTCGAAGATCAACATGAAGAAAAGTATTCTTGATATCCAATTGATGTAAAGGCCAACTCTTTGAACAAGCTAGAGAAATGAATAAGCGAACTGGAAAGAGTATAACAACATGAGAAAGGGTGTCTGAATAATCCACTCCATATGTTTGAGCATACCCTTTAGCCACAAGTTTGGCCTTAAGAATACTTTCCTACATGGTGATCTTCAAGAGGAAGTATATATGGAGCACCTACCTAGTTTTCTTTCTCAAAGGGGGTATGGGAAAGTCTGTCATTTAAAGAAGTTTTTGTATCGCTTGAAACAGAGTCCTTGGGCTTGGTTGTGCAAGTACATTGAGGTATTTCAAGAGTTTCGGTTGAAAATCGGAAAATGTCATCACTTAGTTGGCAATCAACAACTGGCCCTATCCTTCTTGTTGTATATGTAGATGATATTGTCATCACATGAAGTGATTATACGGGGATTTCTTCCCTGAAGTCTTTCTAGCATACTAGGTTTTATAAGAAATACTTAGGTTAGTTAAGATACATTTTGGGAGTAGAAGTAAGTAATAGCAAGAAGGGATTTTTTCTATCTTATAGAAAGTATATTCTTGACCTACTTGCAGACACCGGAAAGTTGGCAGCCAAATCTTGCAATACTCTAATGGTTCCCAACGTGCATCTTACAAAAGATTATGGTGTTCCTTTTGATGATCCTGAGTAATACATATCTAATTGGGAAATTAAATTATTGTGACTTGTCTTGATATTACTTTTGTGGTAAGTGTTGTTAGCCAATTCTCGTATGTGCTTACGATCAAGCATTTGGAAGCCTTGACACAAATTATATGTTACTTGAAAGGTGCCCTTGGACTTGGCATATTGTATAGCAATCACAATCATACCTGTATTACGTGTTCTACAGATGCGGGGTATGTTGGATCCAGGAGATTGACTATAGGCTATTTCATCTTTGTTTGAGTTAATCATCTTGGTAACAATAGTTGGGTCATGATCAATATATATGCTCTAACTTTAGGGGGAATATTGTAGAATATGTATATAGACTTCATTCCTAGTAAAGCACATAGCCTTATTTATATAGCAGATTTATAGGAATTTGCAGATTTGTAGGAATTATCTTTTAATTCTTTCCTAAGATAGCACACAATCTATTGTATTTATACATTGCTTACCTATTGCAATGAATAATCTTCTTCCATATGATTACAATATTTAATTGTTTCGGACCTAAATATAAGCTAAGAGATGACTACAATAAACAAAGATAGTCATAATACAATAACATGAAAGACATCACGGTATTCCATAGAGTTCCAAGCAGCCATGCATGCATACAGAGGGAATTTTAAAATGTGAAGTGACATCTATGAAGTTTCCATTAACATTAAACACAAAGAGGGTAAGAATAAAATTGTTACCATACTTTAATATTTATTTTTCCAATTAAGAGCTCTGTGGTTATGCTAGCCTTACAAAGTATAAAGTATTAAGTATCATATTTGGATGGTGCGCAGGGATTTGGGGTGGCATTGTGCACAACTTCTAAGGTGGAAAATTGCAGCAGTTGGTGTGTTTTTTAAAATCCTCAGAACGAAAATATATTGTATGGGAAAGAACTTAACATTTCAATAAAAGGAAAAGAATGCCACATCAAAGTAGTGGGGCACTATTCTTTTGTAAAGCACAAACAAGGTGATTCAATAGGAAGATGGTAGAATTTGGGGTAAAGCCTGAGAAACTTTCATAGGACAGTAATAAAGCGAAGTTTGTGCAAGAAGGAATACAGGTTACCCGGATGATCCTTAGCGGGTGTGGCTGGTGCATTGGAAGAAGTAGAAGCCTACGTTGGTAATCTGAGAATTTGTTTGATTGTAACGCCTGCTGATTTAATGATGGGTTGATGAAAAGAACTAAGATTAGAATTAGGGTTCTAGAATTCGTTCCATCAAAGGCTTTCAGATTTAATTCACTGTTCAATTTAGGTTGTTCTTTTAGATAGATGGAGAAGATGGCAACATCAGTTGAAGGAGTTTGCCATGAAGGAAGTGATTTGAAATCCACGGGATCAGAGGTCAGGAAAATTGGATCTATATGAATTGATCTTACTCATCCATTGCCATCGATAGAGAATCGGGACTGCCAACATTTTAAGATCTCCTTTCCTTTGAGTTTTTACCTTTCCTTATCCACTAGACTCTCAGGTACCACTTGTTGTATATTTTTTATTTAAGGACACAATCAATTGCTCACCACTTATATTTTATTATTGTAAAGTAAGGATTCACTTAGGTCCTACAATTGTTACACAATATTTCTTGCAATCAAACTCTATGAACTCTCTCCTATTTCTCACTCACTTGTTGTTTGCTATCTTTCTTACATGCTTTGAGTACTTACTTTCTTACCAATAAATATGGACCACCTCTATTTATAAGAGGTGATGGAAGAATCTAAAGAGAGATACATACTACTCTCTTCTAGAATATTCCTAGCTATCTTTTTCTAAAACTACTTTTTCTAGAATATTTCTAGACTTCTTTCTCTAGAATACTCATTCTAGAGATCTTCCTTCAATTCTCTACAACTCTAACATATTCTACATTTTTTGGACTCGTCTTAAATAAATAATTAAGTTGGTGATGAATGATAAAATAATAACTATTAGTGTAGTTAAGTGATCGACTGAGAAATCAACTCCCTAATAGAGGAAATCAAATTGAATCCTTTCATAGAAGCCCCTTATATTTTTATCTAAATATGAATAGCACTGTGGGAAAAAAGAGAACTTGCTCACGAGTATCATGAAGAGAGAACTAAAGCTAGCTTGAATACACAAGCCTAAGTAAACCTCCAAATCTAATGAATTTGAAAACAGAAAATGCAAATGCAAAAGGAGGTATATGCAATGATTAGTTAATTCACAATAATTATAAGATCATCCAAAGATAGTCAATACATACACACACATCTTGGAATTAATACTATAAGTGAAGCAACAAATGGAGAACTCATTCATGCATATAATTAAGTCATAAGATTGATTTTAAATGAACTAATTAAGTAAACAAAAGTAAAAGAAAAAAAAGGAATTACTAATTGAGTGCACAATAGATAACAAAAGAGACTAACCATATCGAAAAAATGATGGCAGTTCTCATTCTGTATCAATGACAATGGAAGATTAATATCAATAAATATACAATTACCTTGAGCTCTAACTTTGAGAAATTTGAATCACTTGTCGCATGACAAGCTCCTTCAACTATGGTTGTCAGCTTGTCCATCTATTTAAAACGACAACCTATATTGAAATTTCAATAAGAAATTTTGAGATATTGTTACATGTATTTTCAATATAAAAAATTAATTGCTATACCTACATGAATAAATATTATTTGTATCAAATCTTGAACTTATCATCAAAGATATAAATAAATTTAGTTTGTATGCACCAATTAATTCAAAGTTATTTGATACAAAATCGAATCTATTTGATGCAATAGCAATGGCATGATTAACACACACTAATATATACACTCCATTTTAGTGAGTTAAGTTTGAAAGCCTTTAATGGAATAAAATTTAAAACCCTAATTCTCAAATTAGTTATTTTCATCAACCCAGCCTTAAATCAACAAGTGTAACAGTCAAATAAATGCTTGAACAAGCTCAATGAACCGACCATATAACATATAACAATTGATTTGAAGCTACTTAGGGTTTTCTAAGAGAATATACCTAAATTGGAAAGGTAGAAAAGCTGAAACTTAAAAAAAATCCATAATTCACTTAAAATCGTGATAATAATACAATCAAGCTTGCCAAACTCATATCAGATCTAAATAGAAGTCATTCAAAATAATTTAAAAGCCAAATTATGATTTTTGATGGCACCGATGATTTTGATACACCCAAAAAATAAACTTCATTGATAATAAAATCAAAGATTTAACCATAATCGTAGTAAAATTATAAGTAAAACAAAACCCAAAAAATTAAAAGTACAAAAAAAGAAAGGAAACAACAACCAAAAATAAAAAAAGAGAAACACAAAATTAATTAATGACATCACAAAAAGCTTTTCATTTCAAGAGAAATCATAAATACAATCACTAGTAAAGAAACCAACAGAAACGAAAAGGAATTAGATTAAAACATCTAATTGGAAAAAAAATCAGAAATAAAGAGAAAAGATATACCTTTCACCTAAATTGAGATCTCATATTAGATGAAGAACAAGCTTGATCCAAAACTAAAGCAACATTACTTATGACCCAAAGTAAAGATGTTGATTCATCCAAGGTGGGAGCATTTCAGGTTATCAAGTGAAAGGAAAGTGAGGCTAAGTGGAGTGGCGGATGAGGAAACCCTAATCTAAAGGGAGATGTGTATAGGGAGAAAGTTGAGGGCTTGTCGGGGATGGGCTGGCCTTTTACTCTGTTTTTTTTATTGGATTTGGGTAATAGGCCCAAATTAGAGATGTACTGATTTCCTAATTTATTAAAAAGAAATTACTTTCACCCAAAAAAGAAAGAGATCTCAAGATTAGAACAACACCCACTTTTCAACATAAAATGAAGAACTAAAAACATTCAGATTAATTCGAATGGATTTAAGGTTGAAATAAAGAGAAAACCCAAAGATTTATAGAGGGAGTGAATGAAACACTAAAACAAATGATAGAGAAAGTATGACATGTGAGAAAAATAAATTTAAGACAACATTTTTCCTACAAAAAAGAGTCCTAAATGTGATTAAAAAGTTATTTTACGTATTAAATAATTAATGTAATCATTTTTTATTATTTATTTTTTTGCAATAAAAAGGAGTAAATAGATAATCATCAGTGAAAATGTGAAGAAAAATAACAATTAAAAGCTGGTTTTCTTTAAAAAGATGTAAAAATTTAAAAGTTTGTTAATTATTACCTACATTAACTATTTTGTAGTAAAACGAGCACATGTTTTCATGTCTCGAGCGTATACCCTGGGGGTGGCCAGCATTCAGAATCATTATTTGGCCTGACTTACTACTATACCAAATATTATGACTCTATGCGAAAGTTTTTAAAAGATAAGCATGCAATAAGTTTAGAAAACAAACTCAAAAACTTTATAAATGAAATAAAATCTTAATAATAAATATATTTGTAAAACAACTGAACTATGACTAAATTGACTCGTCTATGAAGCCTTTGACATGCTAAAGATAGGTTGTCAGGACAAGACCTCTGGCAACCTGAATATTCTACTTATTGTTGGGTTTTAGCAAGGTGTGAATGGGAAATAAGAAGAGAAAATGAAAAAGTGGGGGAATCAATTTTTGAGGGAAAATGAAAAGTCATTGCAAAGTGTAAATGAAAAGTCATTTCTCCCATATTGGTAGAAGAAAGGAAATTGTTGTCCTTATATTAGGAAACACTTCCTTTAGTTTTTAAAGGATTATGAAGAAGGTTCCCTCTCGCGCCGTCGTCGTCGCTCACTCGGCTTTGGCTTAGGATTAGGATTTGGAAAATGAATTAGAAATTTGCGTGTAACAGAAAAAACATTCTAAAGGGACCTGTTCCTTCTGAAAAGTCGTTACTATTCCCAAAAGACACAACATTCTTGGAAAATCGGGTCTGAACAGACGCATTCCTTGCTGCAAATGGCTATAAATAAGAGGTCTTTTTAATTTTTCAAACACTGAATTTTTTATATCTACATACATTTTCTTACATAAATAAAATTATCGATCGATTGAGTCTGTGTGTGCTCTCGTTGCTGTTCTTGCGTTCGCTGAAATTATTGAAGTTTGAGGTACCGCTACTTCTCTAATAGGTTAATCCATTTTATCTTGGGAGGATTACTCTGCAACCTCGGGTACAGTGAGGAGATTAAATTTCTTAAGGAAACACAGTGGTTTATGTGAACTCGGATTACTTACATTCTGTCTATTTCATCTTTTATATGTTTCTGTATTTTTGACTAACCTGGATATGAAGAGGTTAACAATCTTAAGAAATTTAATAGTTTATGTATTTGAGGTTTATGGAGAATAAAACCTTTATGGTTTTCTACATTATTTGAATTTTTAAAATTTATTCGATTAACGATTAAAAGAATGTAAAAACTTTATCGTTAAATCAGAAACAAGTTATGTAAGGATTTATTCTTTACTGTTAGTATTTCACATGAAGAAGTTCATTGTGGCAAAGTTTCTGGACTATAAGATGATAGATAGTAACACCGTCGTCACCCAAGTTCAAGAACTGCAGGTCATAATCCATGATCTCCTTGTTGAAGGTATATATTTATTTAATGCCTAAGTTGGAAATATTAAGTTTATTCTTAATATTCACATAATCTTTAATGTAGGATTGGTTGTGAATGATGCTTTTTAGGTGGCTGCCATTATTGAGAAGTTACCTCCATTGTGGAAGGACTTCAAAACCTACTTGAAACATAAACGCAAGGAGATGACTGTTGAAGATCTGATGATAAGACTGAGAATCAAAGAGGATAACAAGGCCGAAGAAAAGAGGTCACGTGGTAATTCAACAATATCTGGAGTAAATATTGTTGAAGAAGATCCCACGAATCAAAGAAAAGAAAGAAAACATCTGGTCCAAAGAGCAATCCTCCTAAGAAGAAATTCAATGGAAACTACTTCAATTGTGGCAAACGTGGTCATAGGGCTACTGAATGTCGGGGTCCTAAGAAAGAAAAGAAGGATCAAGAAAATTTGGTTGAATCCAAAGGAGAGATGGACAATCTCTGTGCAATGCTTTCAGAATGCAACTTGGTTAGAAATCCAAGAGAATGGTGGATAGACTCTGGTGCCTCATGCCATGTTTGTGCCAACAATGAATTATTTTCATCATATACTCCAGCACCTATAGACGAGAAGTTGTTTATGGCAAACTCCATTGTTGCAAAGATGGAAGGAACTGGCAATGTCCTCTTAAAGATGACATCGGGCAAGGTGGTGACTTTGAATAGGGTCTCGTATGTTCCGAAATGGCGAAAGACATGAGTTTCTATATCAGTTCTGACTAAGAACGGATTCAAATGTGTATTTATTTCTGATACAGTTGTAGTGAGTAATAATGAA
Organism: Solanum stenotomum; assembly: GCF_019186545.1. Lineage (NCBI taxonomy): Eukaryota > Viridiplantae > Streptophyta > Magnoliopsida > Solanales > Solanaceae > Solanum > Solanum stenotomum. The sequence continues at coordinate 46,975,047 of NC_064286.1, read as the reverse complement.
ATGTATGTAGGAAAATGTTATTTTACTAAGAGTCTCTTTAAAGTCAATGTAATTGCAGTTGATATGAATAAAGATTCTGCTTCTTCTTATTTGCTTGAGTTTAAATGTTTATGGAATGAATGTTTGGGACACGTTAATAACAAAACCTTGCGAAAACTAATTAACTTAAATGTTTTGCCTAAATTTGAGTGCAATAAATCAAAATGCCAAGTTTGCGTTGAATCAAAGTATGCTAAGCATCCTTATAAATTTGTTGAAAGGAATTCATATCCGTTAGAACTGATTTACACTGACATTTGTGACATGAAGTCAACACCATCATGTGATAGGAAACAGTATTTCATAACTTTTATTGACGATTGCACTAGATATTATTATATCTATTTCCTAAATGGTAAGGATGAAGCAATAAATGCATTTAGGCTGTAACACTCCATATCCGAAACAGACCAAAAATGCAAATTTTGAGGAGTTGCAGGTGCAACACACGGTTGCCATCCACGGACCGTAGGTCAGACCACGGCCCATGCTGGTGGTCCGTGGTTAACCACTGCAACCCCTCCTCAAACCAGCTCAGAAAATTGGCTAAGTCCCGACTCACGAATAGAACCACGGTTCGTGGTCTGTGTCCGTGGATTGAGATCTCCCTTACCCAGCCTCTTACACAAACTACGGTCTCCCAGCACGGACTGTCATTCGATCCATGGTCCGTAGATCTGACCGTAGGTGAGGGTCAACAGCCAGTTAGATGAAATTTATTAATGGGTCAACTTCAAAAGGTCATAAATCTTAGCACAAAATGAATTAGGTGTCCCATCACCTAAGATATCAGTTTAGTGATCACGCCAGCATGCCTCTATACCTCTGGCAGGGTATATTGGGTCCTCTCGATGAGGCGTATACATCGGACTCCACATTTAGCTCATGTGGTTTATGTCGGTTATTAGTAGCTCCCACATTTCAGTCAGACTCTATTGCATTGACCATATTTCACTACAGTCAGTATTCAGTCTCAGCATGTTTTAAATTTGGCCATTGCATTCAGTTAGCTCAGTATTTTATATCTATATCATGTTCAAATTATATCATTGTTTTATTGCTTTGTTCGGTTATATGTTATTTCAGCTTTACTCTATCCTGCGTGCCCAGTACCTTTCAAGTACTGATGCATACGTGCGCTACATCTTCTCGTGATGTAGGTTTAGGTTCTCAGCATCCAGATCACGCTTAGATTAGTTCCCGATCTCTAGTTTAGCAAAATCAGAGGTGAGTCCTCATTCTCCGAGGACAATAGTCATGAGTTTCTTTTTAGTATTTTTAGTCTTTAGTTTCAATTTTTCTAGACTTAGCTGGGAACTGTCCCAGCATTTTTAGTCAGTCAGTAGTCAGTCAGAGGCTATTTTCAGACATAGATAGATTCAGCTTAGTATTGAGTTAGTATCTTCTTTATATTAAACTAATCAGTTTTTCATATATCTCAGTTATAGTATATGGGTATTCCCCATCTTTTCATTTTATATATGATTTAGCTTCCACATCAGTTTATTATCTTTAGTATGCTCATGATCATGTCAACAGGGTTAGCTTGGGATCACTTGTGGTCCTAGGTCCCGTGTCTGCGTCTCGGGGGTAGCCTCGGGGCGTGACAAGCTTGGTATCAAAGCATTAGGTTTAAGAGTCCTAGGATGTCTGAAAAGCCGCACTAAGTAGTGTACTTTTCATGGATGTGAAGTGCACCACATCTAATGAGAGGGAGGCTATGAAGTGTTTTAGGAAATCTTCACTTTCTTGGTATTCTTATCGTACGTTGGTATGATCTCCTTTCTAATCTATCGTTATGCGCTTAAGATCATACCTCCTCATAGAGATTACACATGGAATGCTAATGCAATTCCTCTAGTCCCAGACCATAAGGTTAAGAATGAAGAGTTTCAGAATGCGATCCAACTATTGGCTCAGAGTATGACCAACAAGAACTATCAGTAGGTTCAAGTTCCTACTAATAGAAATAGTGGATCAGTGGCAGCTAGAGTTTAAGATTTTTTTTAAGGATGAATCCGCCTGAATTTTAGGTTCATAGGTTGGTGAAGACCCACAAAACTTCATTGATGAGGTTAAGAAGATCTTTGAAATGATGCAGGTAACTGAGAATGATCGGGTTGAGTTAGCATCATACCAACTTAAGGATGTGGCTCTTATCTAGTATACTCAGTTGAAGGAGAACAGGGGTACAAATGCCGCTCCTAGTACTTGGGATTGTTTCAGCGAAACCTTTCTAGACAGGTTTTTTCCCATAGAGTTGAGAGAAGCAAAGGCCCAGGAATTTATAAACTTAAGACAGGGTAACATGACTGTCCAAGAGTATGGGCTCAGGTTTAACCAACTCTCCAGGTATGCTGCTCACATGGTTGCTGATTCCAGGGCTCAGATGAATAAGTTTTTGTATGGTGTGTCAGACTTAGTGAAGACCGAATGTAGGAATGCTATGTTATTGGGAGACATGGACATCTCTAGGCTCATGACTCATGCTCAACAGGTTGAGGGTGATAAGCTTAGGAAACAGACTAAGGAGACTAAGAAAGCAAGAACATGTAACTACGAGTATTCCCAACAGAAATTGGGTGGTGGAAATTGCTCGCAGTTTCAGCAGAAGTCTTCGACTCCAACCCCTTCATCAGCTAGTGTTCCATCCCCCAGGTTTCGTAATGATCAGAAAGGTAGAGCGTCAGGCTCTAAGTCTCAAGATAGTGTTTCAGGCACCAAAACTTACCCAACTTTCCTGAAATATAGTAAGAACCATCCGGGCGAGTGCCTTGCAGGTAAGGAAGGATGTTTTGGGTGTGGTTAGTTTGGTCATAGATTGAAGGATTGTCCTTCTAGACATAGTCAAGGAGGAAATAATGGTAGAGCTCAGTCTACAACTTCAGCAGCACCAGCAGGTCGCCTGACTCAGCAGGGTAACTTATCTGGTACAGGTGGCGAACAACGCCAAAACAGGCTCTATGCTCTTCAGGCTCATCAAGATCAGGAAGATTCTCCTGATATAGTCACTGGTACATTACGAGTCGTTGATCTTAATGTTTATGCATTCTTAGATCAGGGGCTACTTTGTCTTTTGTAACTCCTTACATAGCAGTCCAATTCAGTGTTAATCCAGAAACTCTTTCAGAACCCTTTTAAATCTCTACTCCAGTCGGTGACCCAGTTATAGCTAGACGGGTATACAGAAATTGCCCTATCACAGTCTCTCAGAAAGTCACCTCAGCATATCTTATAGTGTTAGAAATGGTAGATTTTGATATAATTCTAGGCATGGATTGGTTTCAGTTCTGTCATGCCTCAGTCGATTGTAGAATTCGGGTTGTTCTGTTCTAATTTCCAAATGAGCCAATCTTAGAATAGAAAGATAGTACCTCAGTACCTATATGTCGATTATCTCTTACCTTAAGGCCAGAAAGAGGTGAATCTAGAGGGTGGTGTAGCACATATTGAGGAAAAAGGGAAGGAAGTAGAAAAAGATATTCATCGTCTTGCTCTCTTAAGAGTTAGTCTTACTAACACATCAGTTGTTGGTGTGATATTCCAGAATAGATCAGAATCTTCTTTGGTAGTGGAAGTTAAGGAAAAGCAAGACATCGATCTGATATTACTTGAACTCAAGGGTGCAGTCCATCAACAGAGAGTTGAGGTTTTCTCCCAAGGGGGAGATGGTGTACTTCGCTACCAGGGTCGATTATGTGTTCCTAATGTGGGCGAGTTGAGACAACATATTCTTGCAGAGGCCCATAACTCTAGATATTCTATCCATCCAGGTGCCACTAAGATGTACCGCGATCTGCAGGAAGCTTATTGGTGGAATGGTATGAAAAGAGATATAGTAGATTTTGTGACGAAGTGCCAAAATTGCCAACAAGTCAAGGTAGAACATTAGAAACCAGGAGGTATGACTTAAGAGATTGACATTCCTACTTGGAAGTGGGAAGTGATCAACATGGACTTCATCACAGGTTTACCTCGTACTCGCAGACAGCATGACTCCATTTGGGTGATTGTTGATAGGGTTACTAAGTTTTCTCACTTTTTGGCGGTCAAGACTACAGATTCAAGGGAGAATTACGCGAAGCTTTACATTAATGAGATTGTGAGGTTGCACGGGGTTCCTTTGTCTATCATCTCTAATAGAGGTCCTCAGTGTACCTCTCATTTCTGGAAGTCATTTCAGAAAGGTCTTGGTACTCATGTTAATCTTAGCACAACATTTCATCCGCATACGGATGGTCAGGCAGAGCGTACCATTCAGACCTTAGAGGAAATGTTGAGAGCTTGTGTGATTGACTTAAAGGGTAGTTGGGATGATCACCTTACTATTGTTGAGTTTGCCTACAACAATAGTTACCATTCCAGCATTCAGATGGCCCCTTATAAGGCATTGTATGGGCGTAGATGTAGATCTCCAGTTGGTTGGTTTGAAGTAAGTGAATCTTCCTTGATAGGACCAAATTCAGTCCTTGATGCTATGGAGAAGGTGCAACTCATTAGAGATAGACTTAAGACTGCCTAGAGTCGCCAGAAGTCTTATGCAGATATGAGAAGAAGGGAACAAGAGTTCCAAGTTGATGATTGGGTTTTCCTGAAAGTGTCACCTATGAAGGGGGTGATGAGATTTGGCAAGAAAGGGAAGCTCAGTCCCAGATATGTAGGCCCTTATCGGATCTTGAAAAGGATTGGTAAAGTGGCTTATGAGTTAAAGTTGCCAACAGATTTAGAAGCAGAGCATCCAGTCTTTCACATTTCACTTTTGAAGAAGTGTGTGGATGATTGAGCATCTGTAGTGTCATTAGAGACTGTGGTTGTAAACGATAGCCTTTCTTATGAGGATGTACCAGTTGAGATTCTTGGTCATCAGGTTAGAAGGTTGAGAAACAAAGAAGTCGCTTCAGTCAAGGTTTTGTGGAGCAATCAATTTGTAGAGGGAGCTAGTTAGGAAGCAGAAGCAGCTATGAAGTCCATGTATCCTCATCTCTTTTCTTCTGATTATATTCCAGCTTGAGGTAATAGTTCCTCTTCAGCTTGTACTTGCATTTTCAGCGTATTTGCATGTTCATGGAGCTTAGTTCAGTCAAATCAGTGTTTAGTGGTAGGGATTGCATACCTCTCCCTCCATTTCAGCTAGTTTAGTTTTCATTCGAGGATGAATGGTCCCAAGGGGGAGATAATGTAACACCCCGTATCCGAAACAAACCAAAAATGCTAATTTTGAAGAGTTGCAGGTGCAACCCAAGATTGCCATCCACGGACCATAGGTCACACCACGGCCCGTGCTGGTGGTCTGTGGTTCACAACTGCAACCCCTGCCCAAACCAGCTTAGAAAATTGGCTAAGTCCCGACTCACGGACAAAACCACGGTTCGTGGTTTGTGTTCGTGGATCGAGACCTCCCTTACCCAGCCTCTTACACAAACTACGATCGACCAGTGCGGACCGTCATTCGATCCACGGTCCGTAGGTCTGACCGTAGGTGAGGGTCAGCAGCTAGTCAGATTCTTGATTCCATGGTCATGAACAGACTCAAGGTTTCTAGAATTACAACAGATCATCATGAATTACTTATTAACATGTTCCAAATCAGATCATCATGTTATTACATCGTTTCTCGCATGAATTTCAGAACCCTAGCTATGTATTTCTTTAGTTCTTGAATTACACATGCTAGGTCAGATATCCCAGTTATTCAGTTATACATGCCTTAGTTTGTTAATGCATCATTATCAGATTAATTGTTCGATTCTCAGTTTGCATGTTCAGTTTTGAGCTATCCGGTATTTACAGAAATTCAGTCATAACCAGTTAACCACTAAATTCATTAGGAGTAGCATAATACCGAGTTGGACTAGGGTTCAGCCCATATAGTCCCAGAACTACAAGCCACGTAGGTGTAAATCCCCTCTGTGGGCAACATCATTTTTGTGATCATGCCAGCATGATTCTATACCTCTGGTAGGGTATATTGGGTCCTCTTGATAGGGTGTATACATCAGACTCCACATTTAGCTCATGTGGTTTTATGTCGGTTATTAGTAGCTCCTACAGTTCAGTCAGACTCTATTGCATTGACCATATTTCAGTACAGTCAATATTCAGTCTCAACATGTTTTAAATTTGGTCATTGCATTTAGTTAGCTCAATATTCCGTTTCTATATCATGTTCAGATTATATCATTACTTTATTGCTTTGTTCAGTTATATGTTATTTCAGCTTTACTCTGTCCTGCATGCTCAGTTCCTTTCAAGTACTGACGCATACGTGCGCTACATCTTCTCGTAATGTAGGTTCAGGTTCTCAGCATCTAGATCACGCTTAGATCGGTTCCCGATCTCTAATTCAGTGAAATTAGTGGTGAATCCTCATTCTCCGAGGACAATAGTCATGAGTTTCTTTTCAGTATGTTTAGTCTTTAGTTTCAGTTTTGCTAGACTTAGTTGGGGACTGTTCCAGCATTTCTAGTCAGTCAGAGGTTATTTTTAGATATAGATAGATTTTTCTTAGTATTGAGTTAATATCTTCTTTGTATTAAACTAATCAATTTTTCATATATCTCAGTTATAGTATATGGGTGTTCCCCATCTTTTCATTTTATTTATAATTTAGCTTCTGCATCAGTTAATTATCTTTAGTATGCTCATGATCATGCCAGCAGGGTTAGCTTGGGATCACTTGTGGTCCTAGGTCCCGTGTCCGCGTCTCGAGGGTAGCCTTGGGGCGTGACATATGCAATATAAAATTGAAGTTGAAAATCAGTTGGATAGAAAGATCAAAGTGATCAAAAGTGATAGAGGTAGAGAATATGAATCTCCATTTGCAGAAAAATGTTTTGAAAATGGAATAATCCATCAAACTACTGCTCCTTACTCTCCTTAATCTAATGGAATTGCGGAAAAGAAAAACCGAACTTTAAAGGAAATGATGAATGCCTTACTTATAAGTTCAGGTTTACCATAACACTTGTGAGGGAAGCTATCCGTACAGCAAATCGAATACTCAGTAGAGTGCCTCACACGAAGACACATGTTATTACATATGAGAAATTGAAAGGTAGAAAACCCAACTTGAAATATTTCAAAGTGTGGGAGTGTCTAGCCAAAGTCCAAGTTCCTATACCTAAGAGGGTGAAAATAGGGCCTAAGATTGTGGATTGTGTATTCATTTGATATGTCATAAATAGTAAGGCATGTCGATTTTTGGTTCATAAGTCCAAACATCTGGATATTCATGATAATACGGTAATGGAGTCAAATAATGTTAAATTTTTTGAACATATCTATCCGTATAAAACTAGACTTGAGTCATCTAGTGGGGGGTCTAAACAACCTCGAGAAGAACCAAAAGAGAATGACACCAATGAAGAGAGTCCAAGGCACAGTAAATGCCAAAGAACATCTACTTCATTTGGATATGATTTTGTAACATTCCTTCTTGACAGTGAGCCTCAAACAATCAAAGAAGCGATGTTGTCTAGCGATTCAACCTCTTGGAAAGAGGCTGTCAATAGTGACATTGAATCAATCCTAACAATCATACTTAAGAGTTGGTTGATCTTCCTCCAGGGAACAAACCCTTGGGTTCAAAATGGATTTTCAAAAGGAAGATGAAAGATGATGGAACTATTGACAAATATAAAGCAAGATTTGTTGTCAAAGGCTTTAAACAGAAAGGAGATCTTGATTATTTTGACACATAGTCGCCAGTGACTAGGATTACATCAATTCAGATGTTAATTGCCCTAGCTGCAGTATACGGTCTTGAAATCCATCAAATGGATGTGAAAACCGCCTTCTTAAATGGAGAGCTGGAGGAAGAGATTTACATGGATCAGCCTGAGGGCTTCATAGTTCCCGGTAAATAAAAGAAAGTATGCAAACTTGTTAAGTAACTTTATGGACTAAAACAAGCACCGAAGCAATGACATGCAAAGTTTGATCAAACCATGTTGTCCAACGGATTTATGATAAATGAATGTGATAAATGTGTTTACATTAAAGACACTCCGAATCATGAAGTCATTGTATGCCTATATGTGGATGACATGTTGATAATGAGCAATCACATTGCCAATGTAAAAGCTACTAAGTGTATGCTCACTAGTAAGTTTGATATGAAAGATCTAGGAGTTGTCGATTTGATATTGGGAATTAAGTTTCACAAAACTCCTAACGGTGTAGCATTGCCTCAATCTCATTATATTCAAAAGGTACTTGAAAAATTCAAGTATTTGAATTTCAAAAAAATAAAGACCCCAATTGATGTGAACCTTAATCTTGCTAAGAATAAAGGTGAAAGTTAGTCTCAATTGGATTATACCAGAGTATTGGGAAATTTGATGTGTGTCATGAATTGTACATGACCAAACATAGCTTGGCTATAAGTAAACTGAGTCGATACACAATTAATCCCAATCAAAATCATAGGATGGCAATGAAGAGAGTTTTGGGGTACTTAGATGACACTCAAAACTATGTTTTGCATTACAAAAAATATCCAGCAGTTCTTGAAGGATATAATGATGCAAATTGGATTACTGGGTCAACTGGAATGAAATCCACGAGTGGATATGTTTTCACTATTGGTGGAGGAGCAATATTTTGGAAATCATCCAAACAAACATGTATAGCTCGCTCTACAATGGATTCTAAATTCATCTCCTTAGACAAGGTAGCTGAAGAAGCTGAATGACTCCAGAATTTCTTAGAAGATATTCCATTTTGGCCCAAACCAATTGCCCCTATATGGATACACTGTGATAGTTAAGCTGCAATAAGAAGGGCTGGAAGCGTTATGTATAACGGAAAGTCTCGTCACATAAGATGAAGACATAACTCTGTTAGACAACTACTCTATAGTGGAATTATCACAATTGACTATGTAAAGTCTAAGGATAATGTGTTAGATCCACTTACAAAAGGCCTAACTAGAGAGGGAATTGAGAGATCATTGACGGGAATGGGACTATGGCCGAGAACAAGTCATCGTGGCGGCAACTCTACCTAGAAGACTGGAGATCCCAAGATCTAGGTTCAAGGAGATAAAAAAAAGTCATAGATGACGGTTCAACATTGTCAAAAATTATTATATGGTCCATTCTCATGATGAGACAATTTTCAGTAACTAGGATAAAGGCATAAGGACTTTTTAATGGTTTCTAATTTGATACAGGGTATATCAAATAGTGTATCTACGAGATAACACATTTAGAAACCACATATGTAAGTGTGAAGTGTAAGTCACTTCAAGGAGAATCCCGTAAGGCCAGTTCTCTGAGCACTTATTCATCGAGATGCGCTCATGGCTGAAACGAACAAAACAAAGAGAACTAAAAATAGTTCAAGGGTTGATTGTATGACTTATGTTGTTTAGGTATAGACCAAAGCTCGACGGTTCAAAGATATCAAAGATATCAAATCTATCGATTGACCGAGTATATCTGATATATGTTCACTACGAAAATTTTAAAGGGAAACCTACTTATCCAGATGTGATTAACCCTTACTTACGAGACACACAAGTTTTTCATGCATATGTTTTAACAATAGTCATTCCCCATTCATGTGGAGAATTGTTGGGTTTTAGCAAGGTGTGAATGGGAAATAAGAAGAGAAAATGAAAAAGTGGGGTAACCAATTTTGGAGGGAAAATGAAAAGTCATTGCAAAGTGCAAATGAAAAGTCATTTCTCCCATATTGGTAGAAGAAAGAAAATTGTTGTCCGAAACACTTTCTTTAGTTCTTGAAGGGTTAAGAAGAAGGTGCCCCCTCGCGCCGTCATCGTCGCTCGCTCGGCTTCGGCTTCGGCTTCAGATTCGGCAAATGATGTGATTGATTGATAATATTTGTGGGCAAAATTTATTTAATAAATCTTGTTAATCGATTTCCTTTCTCTTATAAATTAATTCAGAATGTTAGTTAAATAACATAATTAGTTTGGCGCAATAAAATTTATTTGAAATTCACGAGTAACGATAAAAACGTTCTGAAGGGACCTGTTCCTTCTGAAATGTCGTTACTTTTCCCGAAAGATACAACATTCTGGAAAAAACGGGTTTGAACAAATTTGTCTGAACAGACGTGTTCCTTGCTACAAATGGCTATAAATAAGAGGTATTTTTTCATTTTTCAAACATTGAAAATTTTTCCTCTCTGCATACATTTTCTTACATAAATAAAATTGTCGATCGATTGAATTTGTGTGTGCTCTCATTGTTGTTCTTGCGTTCGCTGAAATTATTGAAGTTTGAGGTACCGCTACTTCTCTAATAGGTTAATCTGTTTTATCTTGGAAGGAATTAAACTGCAACCTCGGGTACAGTGAGGGGATAAAATTTCTTAAGGAAACACAGTGGTTTCTGTGGACTCGAATTACTTACATTCTGTCTATTTCATCTATTTTCTGTTTCTGTATTTTTGACCAACCTGAATATGAAAAGGATAACACTCATAACATATGCTAACTACTAATACTCAAGATTAAACTGTATACAACCGAAGGCAATGACGTCTCACCAATGCTTGATGAAAGTGATCGTACTAATGTGTCTGATGACTATCCTGAATACCTGAATCTACATTATCAAATAATGCAATGCCGAATGATGTATATACATGGAACGTATGGTATGTGAAATGTCTGAATGAAATAACTAGTTAAATCTGAGCATACTGAGCTAAATGAAGAAACAAAAAATAACTAGATAATAAAACATACATGTGTACTTTAACAACAAATCTGACTCGTCTCATAGTTAAATCTGAGCATACTGAGCTAAATGAAGAACCTCCTGAAACAAAAATCAATTAGATAATAAAACATACATGTGTACTTTAACAACAAATCTGACTCGTGGTTGCCGAGAGATTTTGGGGTCGTATTATCAAAGTACGAGTCATAGTAATGATACCACGAGTCATACTCTAACTCGTAGTGCTTTGGACTGAAATTTTCAGATTGAAGTGTCTCTAGTAAAACGATCATAACTATAATTTTTACTCGTGATCTGGATTCAAGAACGGTTATGGAGTTTGAAAGAAGACTTAAAGACATTTAATTTAATAAGTAGAGGAACATAAAATACTCTTCATATTCAAAGAAATATGGTCATTTGAAGTTTACTCTTGCATTGTCTTATGCAAAAGCTTAATCGGTAGAGAATATTTGAGCTTAACTTTGTGCTATAGGTTCCTTATGACTCTTGTATGCACCTAAAGTTTTGTTCTTGAAATATAGCAAATAGGAAAGGAAAATAGCAGGAAAACAACAGTATTTCTATTTGAATTTGTGCGATGTTACAATCTTTATGAAGTCTTTTAGAAAAGAGATGTAATCCCCCGATTCTTAACTTTACAATTGTTCTTGACTCGATGAAATACTTGTGGCTCAACACTTGGAGCGAAAACTTCTTTGTTGCGGAAGACTTGCAGATCACTGCTGAAGAGCAAGGATTCTCTATGTATTTTCGTCTCCTTTTGGTTTTATATGTAGACCCCTTTATATAGGCATGAACTAGTGTTTTAGGGGTATTGTGGTCCAAGTAATTTAGAGGATCTTGGGCTTGAAGAATGTGAGTTGGGCTCGTCTTGTAAACTTAATGGAGTGACCCAAATATAATATTTGAACTTTATTCGAGTCATACCATTTTGACTTAAATATTAATCCAAATTTATTAACAAATAATTTGACTTGGTCCAACTATCAAGAATTTATAATTTAATCCAAATTTAATATGGATTTATCAATAAAAGTTCGCTGTCTACAACCTTAATTCACATCCAATTCACTTTTCAAAATTAGGAATTGATCTTAACTTAGGAATTTTCGAAGTATTACACATGCATGTCTTGATAAAAGATATGTATCATAGAAAATATTATATGCTAAGAATTCTAAAGGAAAAAATGCGCTTTCATTCAATTAGATTTTGCTTACCAAGTAATTCAGAAGCCTTTTTTAAAATCTATAAATTCCCAATTTACTGCCATAACTAATCAGCTCAACAAAATATTAAATAAAAACCTGTGATACAGTTTAAAGTATTTTCCACAAAGACATGATCTCCACATGGCATACATAAAGAGATGTATCAAACGAATATTTTATTGAAGGAAATTGGACCGGGTCATCCATGTGGATCAACCCGGTTCAACTAAACGAGCTTCATCTCCAACTATTTCTCCTCATTCTGGCCAACCTCTGATATTCATTATACGGAAACTTGTGCAAAGTATTGGGTTATGCCATAGATTTGCATGAAAGAGAAATGCTAAAGTTTACTTTTTTGTAAAAAGGAAACCACAAACATACACTAAGAGACATGTTGTTCTTTTATCATTATATCTACCAAAGATTTACTACAAATAGTAAAAGGATTAGAACAGTAGATTGTTCTATCATACAAACATCCTTTAACAGATATATTAAAATCAATGAAAACCCTTTTGGTGGCGATATTTTGAAAATCTGTGGCGACTAATTTTGTCGCCGCTAAAGGCCTAGTCCTACTTACCCACATTTAGGTGGAGAGATTAGTCTCATGTGGCTTGCCACATCACTAAAAATTTGGGTTGTTAAATCTTAGAGCGTATTTGTGGTCTTTTGGGATAACAGTGGGGGAACTTTTTTCCCAAAATGTAATAGAGGGTATAAGTGGTCTATTTCACATAGTTCACGGGCAATTTTAACCCTTTTCTGTACATTTTATTAATGAACTTCATCTAAAAATATAAAACATTGATAATATCTGATTCAAATGGCTAAATAAGGTAAATGATAAAAAAATTCACTTATTTTGTTTTGAATTCTAGAAGTCATCCAAAAGGATAATAATAGAAAGTAACATTTAATTTTTTTTCCTTAAATATTTTTTAAGAAGTCATTCAAAAGGATGATAACGGAAAGCAGCATTTAATTTTTTTTTCTTAAATATTTTTCAAGAAGTCATCCAACTTTATCTAGTCAATGTCTATAGTCATTTTGGCTTGAAATAAAATTTCCAAAATCTTGGAGTCCACTATATATGAAGGTCCAACCGACCATAACCCTCAAAACAAGTAAACCATTTTGTTCAAAGGAAATGCCAGTCATGGACGTCAAAAGTTCAGTTTGCAAAGGAAGTAGAATCTCTCATCATGTCACGAGAATTATGGATCTTCCATGGGTGATCATGATTGAAATTCTTTCAAGATTGCCAATCAAGCCCATTTTTTGATGTAGAGCTATTTGTAAACTCTGGTATAGCCTTTTAACTTTCGACCCTTTGTTTTTTAACATGCATCAAACAAGATCCCTTAATTTCCCCGACATTTTAATTTTGGATGGTCAGTGCGATCCTTTGCTTCTAGAACTCAAAGCAGAGTACGATTAATATGTTCACCGCTGTAACAGAACCGTTCAGGTGACCCCTAAGTTTCACTTCTATCCAAGGAGTGCGATTTTAGTTTGTTCTTGTAATGGATTTATCTGTTTGGTGGGTGGTTTGACGCACATTGAGAATCATTCCATTTACATTAACAATCCTCTTTTGGGTGAGTATTTCAAACTTGAATTTCCCAAATGGGAGATAAGTGTTACTCAAGTTGCTTATGGGTTTTGCTTTAGCGAAGTCTCTGGAGAGTATAAAGTATTGAGATTAGTTGATAGAAAGGTTTAGGATAATACTAGAGCTTCAGAATTGGAGGTTTATACTCTTGGAGTTTATGATAAATGGAGAAATGTGGGTGACATTCCGTGTCCTGTATGGTATGATTTTGGAAAGGCTAATGTCAATGGTGCTCTTCATTGGAAGGATAGCAAAAAAACTGACAGCATTTACTCTTTCGATGTTGAGACAGAAAAGATCAAGTCCCTGCCTGCTCCACCTGGTTTGGAAACTCCATCCTCGAACTTGAGGCTAGCATAGATGGGGAACTGTCTGTGTTTGACTGATAATATCCACATATGAAATGTTAATATTAATATATGTGGATGAAAGAGTATGGCATTGCAGAATCTTGGACTAAAAATAGCATTTTGGTGGAATCTATTCCGCGTGGTATGGTTAACTATAGTTTTGAACCTATATTTATTTGGAAAGATGGAGAAATCTTGTTTCAAAGTCTCTCAAAACTAGCTTGGTACAACCCAGAAATGAAGACGTTCAGGGTGCTTAATGTTGACGGTGATGTCATTGCATCAACTAAATACACTCCAAGCTTTTATTCGCTCAAGACTGTCATGGGGGACGACTTTCAAGTCACAAATGTTTATTCGAAGACTGAGATAGTTTAGAGTAGTTTTTTTTATCTTATTTCCTTCGGGATATGATGTTTTGCTTTTGTACTTCTAATATAAACTTTTACTATTTTGTGGACTCTTTTGAATTCTCGATAGAGAAATATTAATGAGTAATTACTATTTTGTATTATGAATATTTGATGAAATTGATGTTTTTTGGAAACAGATGGTGTAAGTTTTTCTTTTATATTGTTAATATTAAGGTAACTAGTATACATATCGAGTAATGCACAAATAATATTTAAATTAATCATTTCACATTGTGGTCTGATTTGTGAGAGCATACTCAATTATATTGCATTAACTAAAATTTATCTGCTATCTTATTTCTAATTACAATTTATATACCCAATAACACTTTGGAATGAATGTTACTCATGTCTAAGTGAGTGTGTTTGCACAGGCAAATGAAGCATTTATTGAACCTGAGCTCCATTAAAAAAAATTAGACTCTTCAATATTCTTTATGATTGGTAATAAGAACTCTTGATTGATTTTCTAAGTAAGTTAATTTTTGCGTAAATAATTTATACGTCGTTAATGTGTTGAACTTAAACTCTTTTTCCTATTAATTTCTAGTGAACGGACACAACTACGACATTTGTGTTATAAAGGTTATGGGGAAATTTACATATCATCACTCAAAGAATCAACCTTTAAATAAGAACAGGATTATAACTAAGGAAAAGAAATCGAAAATAATCTCAGAAATTCCTACAAATTTGATGTAATATTATATACAAAGACACTACATATTATGTAACGCTCTCCTCAAATCGATCATAGATGTTAATTATGTCCAGCTTTATATAAAGATATTTCACTCATGCTTCATTTTCGACTTTCATAAACATATACCAAGTTACTCTCTTGACTTAATCTTCGTCGGATGAATCCCTGACATACTACTGGCTCCGCCCTTGGTTAGTCCATACTTAGAAATAATAAAATTAAAGTTATAAGCAAACAGTTGTGTCCAACATCTCCATAGACACTTCTTTTGATCTAGGCCACCACTCTTACTGGTTGGTCATAACTAGCACCCCTCTTTGGTCTAGTCCACCACTATTGGCATCCTACGTAGATATTACTTTGAGTCATGGCTTTAAGTGCTAATAAAACTACTCTAATACATTTTTTTATTGACTGGATAAGACACTCCCTCTCTTGAATTCTGCCATTGATGCTTGGTGCGTGCTCCAAAGCTTTGAGATTGAACACCGATCACTGAACTTGATATGGTATCAATGCCACTTTTGGTACTTAAAGTTTTTAACTCTAGCTACCTCTAGTTTAGAAATAAAATAAAGTAAGAATATAGCTTCTCACTCTCTTAAGGAAGGTGTATTTCACTCTTTCTGCCACATAAACATATATATATGCATCTATTCCACTTTAAAATAATATAAGGGGTTCATACGATCCTCCCAAAATTAAAGTGTATAACACCAATTTTGATTGATGTTTGAGTGGTTTTTAAGTCGTTTCCCAAATATATTTGATATTAAGATTTTAGATATTAAACTAGTTATAAATGAAGAGGTTAAGAATATATATTCCTCATCTTCTATTTTATAATTATTCAGAAGAGTGAAATTCAAAATATAATATGATATTCATGTGTTATTATTTGTACAGAATAAAAACGAGTATTACACATTGAATAAATAAAAACTGATCGACACTTGACCCCTACAAAAAATGAATGATGTGCTTATTTACATTATACAAATATCGTATATTATATAATTTAAATAAAGAAGGATTTAGTGCACCAAATATTTAAAGTATACTGTTTATTTTCTTTCCTTTTTTGGATGTTATTTAACCAAAAAATTTGACAAGATCTTCAAATATTTTCCATTTCCAAAACAAAATGGCTCAAAATAATTTTTTTAAAAAAATAAATTTCAAGTTTAAATTTTAAAATCTATTGCCAAATGAGAGATTGATTATTTAAACTTTATTCCAAGAAGCAAAAGGTTTTATATTTATAATTTTTATTGTAAACTCGTGCTGACAAATTGATTGTCTTTTTTATTAGTTTCTTTAAAATAATAAAATTTATGTTGTGTGAAGGTATTTTTCAGTATTTTATATCTTATTAGGGTAAATAATGAAGGAGTACTAATTGAGTAAGGAAGGAGTTAATATAAAAATAAATATTAAAGTACTATATAGTCAAACTACGTACAGTAGAAAAACATAATATCATATTTATTTGTACTTATAACTATAATTGACAATGCAAATATTTAATTAAAATATTTTCCCCTTTTGATTATTTATTCAAATATAAAGTTTTGAACAAAAGTAATTGTTATATATTTTTGTATGAGTTGTGACATTAATTCTTCCAACTTCATTGCTCAAATGGATTATTTTGAAAGCTTGTCAGAAGGTTGCAAATTTGAAATCATTTCAAAAACAACTCCAGCAGATGCAGTAAGATCAATAATTTTATCCAAAGTATTCAAATTTGTTGCTGAATCAGATGAAATTTGGAGAAGATTTTTGCCCCATGATTATCAAGAAATAATTGATAGATCTAAGTTTCCTCTTGTTTGCAACACCAAAACGGAGCTCGTGTGATTCTCCCATTCTCCTTTATGGAGGCAAACTGGTAAAATTTCATTTTGATGTGGTTTTTTTTTTTTTTTATGATTTTAGTTATTTTTCTATTTAATATTGATAGTGTGTACATACCTAAATTGTTTATCGATACATGCTACCTCTCACATGAGGCAAAATCAAGATTTAATCTTTATGGATTAAATTTATAGGCTCGTAATATTTAACTTGTTATTTTTAATGTTGTGGGTTCATATCTACTAGTTGTTATATTTATCATGATTTTTTACACATAAATTAATGCGTTGATATGGAAGTAATGGGTTAAGATGAATCCTTAATTAATATCTTCATATGTTTCTACCTCTCATCAACACATGCACTAGATAGTGACGGAGTAAAAAATTCATGTATAGAGATTAAAAAAAATACAAGGTGTCACACCTAGGGTTTAAACTCAGAAGCTAAAATAATCTATGAACTTTCTTTGTTACTAAACTAGAAATTTTCCTTATCTTCAGTGAATTAGATAGTCCATATATAATTTTAAATAATCATTTAATCCTATTTGCGTCGCTCTAATATCAAGCAAGGTTTGAACTATTTTCCATCCTCTAGCTCTTCTCCTAATACCAAAGTACTCGGATAACTCAAGTAGGTTAAAAGAAATGACCACCTTGTATTTTATTTTTTATATTCACCAAAATTTAAAATGTAATCTCTTATAATTTTTTGTTCAATTCATTGATTTCCATACTTATCACATTTGATGTTTATTTTATACTCATTTTAATTTGTTGGGTAGGGGGTAATACAATTCCCATTTTTTATTCCGTTTCTCTCTCCAAAGATTAGGCTATTCAAATTGAACAATGTGCCCTTTGACTGCTTGCTATTTATTATGTTCTATTGTATCATATTTTATTTTAATTACAATATTTATATTGATTGTTACTTAAATTTTATTCTATTATATCAGTAAATACATCATTATAAAAAGATGAAAGTCTCAAGTTCTATAATGAATAATTTGATGTGGTGTGTTTCTTTACTATATTTTCATTTTCTTATTACTTTATAATCCTATTTTATCAAAGTCTATACTCTTTTTATATAAGAACTTTAGCTATTTTTCTTTATAATATTGTAGGTTTATAATCTTCAATTGTTGATATGTGACATAACATGGAAAACAATCTATCCAAACATTATTTCATTAAAAGAATACAATGTGACATTGTGAAACTATATTTGTGTAGTAAGCATCCAAAAAAGTAAGATGAAAACGCTTGGAAATGAAAAAAAAATACTATGAAACGCTTTCTTTGATCTTACATGGTGTAAATTTAGATTAATCAAACTGAAATTTTATTTTTTCTATTTCAGAGTTTTTTTCTTGATAAGCATAGTGGAAAGAAGTGTTTTATAATAGCACCAAGAGAGCTCATAATTTTAGATAGTGATGATGCATTCTCTTGGCAATGGGGTGCACGCCGCGATTCCAGGTTCATCTCTTTTCATTTTCTTTGTTTGATCTACAACTTCATTGATTTACAAATACGTTTTCCTTCGGGAGGTTTTATTCAACAAAGTAGTTTTCTTTCCTTCCTCTTCTCTTTACATTGACTTCTCTCTCTCTATGAATTTTTTTCATTGATGCTTGGTGCTCCAAAGATTGGAAACCAAACACCAATCACTTAACTTGATAGATAGCATATAATAAAATATTACAAGTTAGCCCATAGATATATAAAAACCTAAATAGTAGCAATTGGTAAAAAAAAAATAACTTTTTTAATTGAAAAATAAATTATCTGGACATTATTGGTGAAGCTGACCAAAATATAACAGTAAAATAGAGTCGATTGTTGTGGACAAAAAGGAAAAGAATCAATGATTTGACACTTTGATGTCTTACTTTTATAAATTACAAACTAAAAGCTACACATAAATGCTATTGTAACAGTACAAACTTAAAGGACAAGCAAATAAATATTAGAATGTGAAAGATGATATTACCTTCATTTAGGTGTAGCGTAGGATAATTATTACCTTTATTTTAATATGCACTGAATCAAACATTATGATAATTTGGTATGGATACAAAAATATCATAAATTACATTATGTATTCTATATGCATATTCATATTGGCTAGATGAAGAGACTAGCTGTTAATCATGACTCCAAAACTGATAATGGCTCAACTTGGAAAATTTGCAAAGATAATGAATTGGGATAGGAGATGTTAGATTAGTATAACAACTAAGAGCAAATATTAACATCAAAGAATGTGTGGCAATGGATAGGGTTGCTCCTCTCCAAACTAAAAGTTATGGTCGTTTGAAGTTGACCAAAAACTCAAGTTTAACACATTTAAAAATTTCCAGATTTTTATACTTTCCAAAAATGACTATTTCCTCTTTTTAAATTCCTCTTTAGTTCTTTCTAGTTACAGGGTGTTACAATATCTCCCCCTTGGGAACATTCGTCCTCGAATGAGCTTACTCTTTCTAGGCTAAGGGTGTAACATCAACTTCAAACATCCAACAAGCAAATGCAAACAAACAACGGGCTCACCCATAATTTAAAGAGTACTAAGAAGAGAATTAGTACCTTGGTCTGCATTTTCTTCGGATTTAAAGATATGTGGATATCTCTTCTTCACATCCTCTTCAGCTTCCCAAGTAGCTTCTTCAACAAATTGGTTCCTACAAAGGACTTTGACTGCTCTTTTGTTCTTAACTTGCAAACTTGACGATCTAGAATCTGAACCGGAATCTCTCCATAAGATAAGGTATCCTTGATCTCAATATTTGCAGTTGGTATGATCACTGAAGGATCGCCCATGCACTTCTTCAACATAGAGATGTGAGACACCGGATGAACCGCGGCTAACTCTTTTGGTAGCTCCAACTCATAAGCTACATTGCCAATCCTCTTGGATATTCGATAAGGTCCAATATACCGGGGACTAAGGTTCCCCTTCTTACCAAACCTCATAACACCCTTCATGGGTGAAACTTATAGATATACCTAATCATCTACTTCAAACTCTAACTCCCTTCTCCTAACATCAGTGTAGGATTTCTGATGACTCTGTGTCGCTGTCAACCTCTCTTGAATCACTTTCACCTTCTCCATATCTTGGTGAACTAAATCTGGTCCTATCAACCCTGTTTCACCAACTTCAAACCATCCAATATGAGATCTGCATCTTCTCCTATAAAGAGCTTCATAAGAAGTCATTTGGATGCTAGAGTGGTAACTATTGTTGTAAGCAAATTCAATAAGAGGTAGGTGATCATCTAATTACCTTTGAAATCAATCATATATGCCCTCAACATATCCTCTAATGTCTAAATAGTGCGCTCTTCTTTCCCATTTGTCTGAGGATGACAGACAGTACTTAAGTTAACCTTTGAACCCAAGCCTTTTTGGAATGACTTCCAAAACTGTGCAGTAAATTGCGCACCTCTGTCTGAAATAATGGAGACCGAAACTCCATGAAGTCTAACTACTTCTTGAAGATACAACTTAGCATAATCTTCTGCCGAATAAGTGGTCTTTACCAGTAAAAAGTGGGCTGATTTCGTCATTCTATCAACAATCACCCAAATAGAATCATGCTGCCTGCGAGACCTTGGTAACCTTGTGCTGAAGTCCATATTAATCATCTCCCACTTCCATTCCAAAATTTCTATATTTTGAGCCAAACCACCGAGCCTTTGGTGCTTTACTTTAACTTGTTGGCAATTTGGACACCTAGCAACAAATTCTGCAATGCCCTTCTTCATACTATTCCACCAATACACCTCTCTTAAGTCACGATACATCTTTGTGGATACCGGATGAATAGAATATCTGGAGCTATGATCTTCCTTTGTGATCCTCTCTTAGAGTCCATCCATAATTGGTACACACAATATGCCTTGATATCTCAATACACCATCTCCCCATTGTTCAAAAGCTAATACTTTTTGCTAATGAACATTTGCCTTCAATTCAAGAAAAATTAGGTCTTAGTCTTGCTTTTCTTTCACATCTGACACTAATGATAATTAAGCCCCATTCATCACCACTACTCCTCCTTCTGTGGAATCCATTAGTCGGACTCCTAATCGTGCAAGTCTATCAACATTTTTCACTAACTCTCGTTTTTCTTCCTCAACATGGGTGGTACTACCAATAGACAACCTTCTTAAGGCATCAACGACAACATTAGCCTTACCTGGGTGATAAAGAATACTCATGTCATAATCTTTGAGTAATTTTAACCACCCAATTTGTCTGAGATTAGGCTTTATCTAAGTGAACACATATTGAAGACTCTTGTGATCAGTGAATACATCAATATGAACCATACAAATAATGGCGCCATATCTTCAAAGCAAATACTACATCAGCCAACTCTAACTCATGGATTGGGTAATTCTTCTCATTAACTTTTAATTGTCTAGAGGCATAAGCTATAACCTTGCCATTTTACATTAACACACAACCCAAGCCAACTCCAGATGCATCACAATACACCACAAAACCTTGAGTACCTTCTCGTAAGGTCAATACTGGGGCAGTAGTCAACCACTTTTTCAATTTTTGAAAGCTTTTCTCAATAGCTTCAGACCACTGAAACTTAATTGTCTTCTGAGTCAACTTGGTCAAATGAGACAAAATAGATGAGAATCAATCTACGAACCTTCTATAATAGCCAGCCAAACCCAGGAAACTCCTAATATCAGTTGAAGATGTGGGTCTAGGCTAATTCTGTATTGCCTCAATTTTCTGAGTATCAACTTTAATTCCCTCTCCAGACACAATGTGGCCTAAGAGTGCCACAGACTCAAGCCAAAACTCACACTTAGAGAACTTGGCATACAACTCTCTATCTTTTAAAGTATGAAGAACTATTCTGAGATGACTAGCATGACCTTCTTCATTCCTTGAATAGATTAGTATGTCATCAATGAAAACGATAACAAACATATTTAAATAAGGTTTGAAAATTGCATTCATAAGGTCCATGAATGCTGCAGGCGCATTAGTCAAACCAAAGGACATGACCAGAAACTTATGATGGCCATAATGGGTTCTAAAAGCAATCTTTGGAATATCACATTCCCTTACTCTTAGCTGATGGTAGCCAGATCTGAGATCTATCTTAAAGAAACAGGCGGCACCCTGAAGTTGATACAAAAGATCATCAATTCTCGGAAGAGGATACTTGTTCTTGATGGTAACCTTGTTCAACTGACGGTAATCTATACACATCCTAAGGGAACTATCATTCTTTCTCACTAATAAGAATGGAGCTCCCCAAGGTGAGACACTTGGTCAAATAAAGCCCTTATTTAGGAGATTTTTCAACTGCTCTTTAAGCACTTTCAACTCTGTTGGTGCCATTCTATATGGCGTAATGGATATAGGACGAGTATCTGGAAGTACATCTATACCAAAGTCTATCTCTCTCTTAGGAGGGACTATGGGTAGATCATCTGGGAAGAGTTTTGGAAACTCTTTTACTACTGGAATTGACTGAATAGGAGGTATCTCAACACTAGAGTCATTAACTCGGACTAAGTGATAGACACACCCCTTGGAAACTAACTTTCTTGCCTTAAGCTACAAAATGAAAAGACCCTTAGGCACTACTGAATTACTTCTCCACTCTAAGACTGGCTCATTTGGGAACTGAAACTTATCAACTCGAGTTTTACAATCAACTGAGGCATAACAACACGAAGCCAGTCCATACTAAGAATGACATCAAAATCTACCATGTCTAACTCAATTAAATCAGCCATGGTACTCTTGTGATTGACAAAAATGGTACAATCACGATAGACTCTCTCTACTAGAATAGACTCTCCAACAGGTGTAGAGACATTGAAGGGTTCACTAAATTAATCAGGAATAACATCAAAATTCATAGCAACATATGGAGTTACAAAAGATATACTCGCTCCTGGATCTAGAAAAGCATAAACATTAGAGTCCAGTATTTAGATCATACCAGTGACAACATCTGGCGAATCCTCTTGCACTTGGCGATTGGTGATAGCATATAGACGGTTTGATCCTCCGCCAGTATCTGAAGCAGCCCCTCTAGGTGCATCTCTGTCTGGTGGAGAAACTGAAGAAGACTGGGCTCTATTGCCCCCATTACCATTACCTTGCTTGTTCTTTGGACACCCTCACATGAAATGCCCATTCTGACCACACTTGAAACAACTAGTGGATCCCTCACGACAAGTACCTAAGTGGTTTCTACCACACTTAGCGCAAGGAGGAGGCTTACTACCCCCTTGCGCCATACTACCCTGAGAATATACAGGCTTGGCTCTGAAATTCTGACTATTTTACTCACTTTTGTTCTTAGGTGCAGGTGCACTAGCAGACGATGGAGTAGGTCCCTTCTGTTTCTGTTGGAAGGATGACCGGTTGGCATTACTCTTCTGCTGCCCAAACTCATTCCATGTCTTTGCCCTCTTGTTCTTAAACTCCTCTCTATCCCTCAACTTCTCTTCCTCAACCTGCTGCATATAGACCATCAACCTTGAGATATCCATGTCACCTATCAGTTTTACAGCCTTACCTTCCTTACTCGACACACGAGACAGCCCATTAACAAACAAGCTCATTCTACTCTTCATGTCTACAACCATCTCCGAAGCATAACCGGACAGTTGGGTGAACTTCAACCCATACTCATGAACACTTAGTGACTCTTTCTTAAGGGTAAGTAACTATCGTACCTTAGCCTCTTTCAGTTCTCGGGGAAAGAAACGCCCTGAGAAGGCCTCCTCAAAACAAGCCCAACTCGTAGGTGGTGCATAATCAGCTCGATTATTCTTCCATTGATCGAACCAAATCCTAGTGACACCCTTCGTTTGGTATGCAACTAGTTCCACCCTCTCAGTATCAGTAACATGCATGACATCAAATCCTTTTTGCAGCTTCTTAATAAATGTCAAGACGTTAAAGATAGTATAAAAATTGAAGCTAGAAAATTGTACGAGTTGCATAATTCTAATAGAATGAATGTAGTACGTAATGAAGAGCCTAAAAGTTCTATGAGTAGATATAATGAAGTTGATCTTGATGATATGATAGATTGTTATCTTGAACTTTCTCATAATGATAGAAATGATTTTGATGCATATATTAATCAAAATATAGAACCTACTACTGTTGATCTTCTAGAATGGTGGAGCAATCGCGGGAAGAGATTTCCAATGCTTCAACCGGTTGCTCAAGATGTGTTAGCTATTCAAGCATCTTCAGTAGCTTCGGAAGGCGCTTTCAGTGCAGCAAGATTTCAAATTGGAGAGCATATATATTCATTAGTAGCAGATAGCTTGGAGATATCAGTACTATTTAGAAATTGGATTAATGGAGAGAGAAGAAGTTATGGTCGTCCACCTTTACCGACCAAATTTGAAAATGATGTTGATGAAATAATGCAAGATTTTAGTGACGACGACATTGATGCAATGTAGGAACTATCTAGTCAACCAATTCCGGAGCATGTTACTAGAGAAATGTTAAATGATTTAAAAAAACGATTTCCTTGGTAGCATGAACTATTAAATTTAAATGTCTATTAGTATGAGTTTGATAATTCGAGGTCTAATTCAAACAGAACCCTTCCTAGAAGTTGGCTGTGTAGATTAGATTTTTTTAATACTTTACTAATATTTTGTAACTAAACTTGTACTATTTAATTAATATTAATAAAAGTATAGGCTATTCGCCTTAAATTTTTTTAATTATTGTCTTAAATCTAAATTTTCAAACTTTTAAAGTGTGAAATTTAAACTTTTATAGTTTTAAAGTTTGATTTAAATTTTCAAACTTTTAAAGTGTGAAATTTAAACTTTTATAGTTTTATAGTTTTAAAGTTTGAATTTAAATTTTCAAACTTTTAAAGGGTGAAATTTAAACTTATATAGTTTTATAGTTTTAAAGTTTGAATTTAAATTTTCAAACTTTTAAAGTGTGAAATTTAAACTTTTATAGTTTTATAGTTTTAAAGTTTGAATTTAAAATTTGAAACTTTTAAAGTGTGAAATTTAAACTTTTATACTTTTAAAGTTTGAACGTTTGTATTTAAAACTTTAAAAGTATAAATTTTTAACTTTAAAATTATAAAAATTTTAATATTATTTGAGTAATGTACCTAATTTTTGTAATTTTAATAATTAATTAATTTATTTTAAATTATAGCCATTGGGACCCGGTTTCCGGTCCGGTCCGGGACGGGTATACATATTTTTTTCGGAACTACCAATTCCGGTCCATCCAGGTTCCGATTCGGACCCGGCCCGTGGTGCCTGGTTTCGTTCCGATTCTGGCCTTCCCAGTTCGGTAGTCTTGGTTTCGGTCCCGTTGCCACGCTTACCAGTGGGGTTAGCAGGAACTAGGCATGTTGATTGGTCTAGTTGGATACGATTTGAGCCAATAATTGGATCGCATTCTGGAGCTCTACATTCGTAACCTCATGGTTCGGGATCGGAGGAACTGCATCATAATTTGGTATGTTAGCTCTGCGAGGAGGCATGATCTAAAATGAATAACGAAAGATTAGAAAGGAGAAGTGGAATCACACTTTACACACGATAGGAATAACAAAAGAAGTGGAGTTTTTCTTAGAACACCTATTAGCCTTTCCCTCATAGGTGTGACACGCTTCACACTCATAAGAGACTCTACTTAGTGTGGCTTTCAGACACCCTAGAACTCTTGAACCTAATGCTTTGATACCAAGTTTTTCACGCCCCGAGGCTACCTCTTAGGTGTGATACGGTGCTAAGTATCACGAGTAACCCCAAGCTAACCCATGGCCTGAAATATCTATACAAGTTTAGTTAAATTATGCATTGTGCGGAAGCTAAAAGCAGTTAATGTATGAAATAGGGAAAAACTCATAAGTCTTAATACATCAAATATATGAAGAGTATAGTGAGGACAGAAACAACACTTAACAACTCGAGCTGAATCTGCTCTATGTGTTAAATCCTCTAAGTGAATTGAGTTGCTGGGAAATTCCCACAGCTAACTGTAACAAGACTGAAACTTAAAAGTAAAGACTGAAAATGAAAGCTAACATGCAACTGATATACTGAGTAGCTCAAAATAATGATAATTATTTGAGAATGCAACATACATATACTGAAAGATATGGCATTCAAATTCTGAAACATAATTTTCTGACTAATTTACCAAGCAAGTATAATTCATGAAATACTAATAGTTAACACAAGCTAGGGTTCTTAGTTGTATACATGGGATTATACTAATTCTCCAAGAAATATGTCATCAATAACATAGAAACTATAACAACTAAATTTCAATGGATCCCTAAGATTTAAGAACCCTAGGTGTGAACACTATATGGAGAAACTGAAGATTTGACTATAATCTAGGGATATAATGGGTGAAAGGAACCCAATTGTGTTTTACCACATACCTGGTGGAGAAAACTATGGAGACATTCTTTGGATTTCGGGGCTGAACTTGAAGAAGACCTCTGCTTGTTCTTGGGAGAAAATGTCGCCTCTTTCTCTTCTTTCCTTCTAAGTTGGATGATTTTAGAAGAATGAGGGTTTTAGGTAGTTTCTGACTAGATTACTAGGCTTAGACTAAGTAAAACAAAGTTTAAGCACCAAAAAATGCAGTTTAAGTGGAAAATTCATAGGGGAAATGAACAATGCGACCCTAACTTAAATGCTGAGAAGTGACTTTAAGAGGGGCTTCACGGGCCGTCATGGTCACCACGACCCATCTAGTAGGTTGTGAAGATTCCTGGCCCGATAGGGCTTCACTAAAATGAGTATAACTTTTTATTCCCGACATGGAATTAGGTAAACTCGGCGGCATTTGGAAGAGGACTCAAAGTTCTTTAGTTTGATAGATCATGGACTACCTAATTCATTTTGTGCTGAAAGATATGATCGTTTCAAGTTGACCAAAACTCAAAACCTAACAATCCTCTTTCACGAATGACTTCACGGTCCGTATGAAGCTCCACAGACCATTTAGGCATTTGTGGTCCTTTACATTGACCTTAGATGCAACCTACTAGACAGGTTGACTTGTACAGACTCCTAGACGGGCCGTCGAAGTCACCACGGGAAGCCTTGGATACTCTCTCACGACATAGTTAACAGACCCTGATCCCCTACACGGACCGTCTAGGGTGTCTTGAATGGTCTATGGTCTATTTTGGATTCGTGGATAGGCCTAATTTCCCCTTTTAGACCTTTCTCAAAGTCCGAGGTGTTACAAAGGGCATAAGCCACAACTAGCAAAAGGGACCCAGGGGTGTTTCAACTCCGAAGAGGATCTCAAGTAGGCTCCAGGCCACCGTGGATCGACATCCACTCCCAAGGGTGTCACAAAGAGGCTCCAAGTCCGACGTACTCCAATCCTGAGAAAGTACACATCCTCCGGTAAATGCCTTAAAGTCGTTGAAGTAAGGAGTGTTGACATACAGACTAATAAGTTGCGCATATGACAAAACGCAGGCTCAAACTATCAGACCCAAGTCTGCTATCCACTCTACAAGGAGCTAGTCTGTTCGAGTAGCATTGGAGACATACCAAATTCATAAGCTTCACAAGTCTAAGGCAACACTAGCCTATCTTTTACTAAGGCCAAACATGCTTTAAGAAACATGTAGTTAAACAAGTAAATCACACACGTACAACCCCAACTAATCATGGTACTATCCTTAGAACAATAGTAATCAACCCTAAATCATGGTTTCTACGAGAAAAGTAGGAATAACTAGGTACCCGCTCCTAATTCACACCAATTATCATGAATTTACATACTCATCCTCAATATAAATAGAAAGAAATTCGTAGCCTACATGTAGGCCGATCGTTCCAAATCATAAAAATGGAATTTTTACCTCCTGAACAACCTCTGAACACTGCCACACTATCAAGAAATGGATCACAACGTCAATATGGTCTAGACACCAAAATCACCCAAAATGGAGACATACCATTTTAGAGTCAAATGGGAATCATGGGATCCGTGCTGGAAATTTTGGAATTGCTTCCATCAAAAGGTCCTAAAACCTAACTTGAACTTGTATACCAAAATAAGACACAATTCATGCCTTAAAACAATGAAAACAACAACACACAGCTAAAACACAAATAAAAGGAAAAGGGGCAGCATATTTCATGCCAAATTTACCTCGAACGAAGTATCATAGACACAATCCAACCACTCCCACATAGAACTGATAATTACGAGTGTGTGAGACTTCAAATCACCAAAATTAGAGTTTAGACGGAGGAGAAATCACAATTTTACTGTTGGAGCCAAAGTTGAGTCGTGACTATGGCTTAAATAGAGGGACAGGTCGGTCGGCTGCTTGCAACCGCGGCCGGCTGCACGTGAACGTGCATGTTTGGGCACCAGTTGTTCATGATAGTGAGGCCAGGTGTGCAAACTCAATGCATCAGCTGACAACAAAGTGCTAGGGCCTCCAAACTTCAATCGGGTGCTCAAGATTCATCTAAAACCTCGTGCGTTCAGACGAACTATGCAACCCCATCAGAAATGGTATCTTGGACTCAACGAAACCATAAATATTCCTATCAGAGGTCATTTCAATGAACATTGGTTCCCACACCCAATTTCCATCTTAAGCTAAAATCCACAAGGGGCCTCAGAATTAGCCCATAAGCCTCAGGACCTGAACGAAGGGTTGTTCAAGACCAAACTCAGCATTTAGAGCTAACTTGACGGAATTCTCATCCGAGTTCGTTCACTAATAATGTTGACTAAAGTCAAACATAGACATCAACTTAAAAGTTAAAATGCCTAATTGAACAAGCTCGCACTAAAAGCCTCGGGAGTCATGCTGACTAATCTACTAGCCTAAAATGACCCTTTCGAAGCTGTTGAAATTATCAGAATTGGATTCTGATGTCGTCTTCTTAAATTTTTGATCGAAAATGACCATTTAAGGTTTAAAAGCTCCAAAATGGTAAAATTCACCTAGAAACTTAACGAGCGACTATGTGACCGAACTGTCAGTCCCAAGAAGTCATACATGACTTGGGGTAGTTACAGGAAAGTTCTAAACAATAATTATGAGGCATAAACATAGAAATGACCTTGATGTCAGTACATATTAAGTGGTTATAAAATCATTTCATGAGATGCAATTATACTCTCATATAAGGGATACTTTAGTCGTTTAGCTTTTAAAAGGTATTTTCCTAATCAAAATTTTGACATGAGGCTTTCCACTTTTAGAAATACCTTTATTTTTTTATTAAAACAAATATTGTTTGGCTATAATTGGGAGAGCTCCAAAATTTTTTTATAAAATAGTGTTCGGCAAACTCATTTGTTTATGCTTCAGGTATGCATTTTATCATTGTCAATTGTTTTTCGAGTTTATAATATTTCTTACCTTTTAAAATTTTATTCATATTTATTGAAAATTTAGTTTTTCATTTTTCAGATATGAATTCTTCATTTGGAGAGGTACATTGTAGTCTAAAAGTTTTTATTGGAGTGAAGTACCTTTCTTTTTTAGGCATGTTTTTTGCTCACCAAAAATTATTGCATCCATCATTTTCCTAAAATAACAAAACAAGGAAACAAGTTAATTTCCAGATATTTTAAAGCAAACAACTTAAATCTTTCTTCTTTTTTTTTTTACTTTTGAACGTGCACAACTCCTAAATTTAACACTAGAATTCCTTGGAGTCCTCAATGCTTTTATTTTACATTACTATTTGCATTTCCATACATCCTATTCAATTGAATTTACGGACCTTCTGAATTGTTGAGACATGATTATCAGTTTTTAAAGACCAAAATAAAAATTATTAGAAGATAAAAGATGAATGAGAAAAAGTGAAGTGAACAACCTCATATTTGTTGTTGAAGAAGAGATGTAGTTTTACTTGAAAATTTAATTAAAAAAATTGTAGTACACCCGTTTATGAGCGAACTATCTTAAAATATTTGTGATTTTGTTTACAACAAATTTCAAAATGGCAGAAAATAAATTGCAATCACAAATAAAATATGAAGAAACATAATTTTATTGATCAAGATTGTGAGAGCAATTCTGTTTATCCCTTGATTCTTCTCTCATAAGATATTTATCCATGATTCAAGGGCCGTTTATGGCTTATTTCTTGATTTAGGATGATTTGGACTTGATCTACATAATTTGAGGGCCGTTAGTGACGTATTTCTCAAACTAGGATGATTTGAATTTGATCTACATAATTTGAGGGACATTAGTGGCGTATTTCTTGAATTAAGATGATTTGGATTTGATGTATTTATGAATATTCCATGAGTTTGTGGAATATTTGAGATGTTGATCTTTAAAAATGCTCAAGAGTTTATGGGATATTTGAGATCTTGAACTTTAAAATTACCCAAGATTTTATGGGATATTTGAGATGCTTTTAAGAGAATTTCATACCCTTTATATAGGCGTGAACTAGGGTTTATGATTGAGAAGCCTCCAAAAATCCTAATTTGAATTGAACACACCATGTAGAGTCCCAACTTGAATTGAACGCATCTTGTAGAGTCCCACACAATTTTAATGTCTACAAATGTATTTTGGGGTGAACAGACAGAGGTAACATTCATTTTGAATACTTTGTACATTTGTGGGCAAAGTATCTGATTTGGTTTGTGTTTTAAGGAGGATATGTTTAAATATGTAGTGCCCAAAAAGTATCAGTTTTGAAGGTGAGTGCGAGAAGTGTAAATGTAGATAATTCTACTTAAGTTGATAAGAGTGAGACACAAATAAAATAAACTTAGAATATAACTTCCCACTCTCTTGAGAACGGTGTATTTCACACTTTCTACCACAAAAACATATATATGGCAACTATTCCACTTTAAAATTATATAAGGGGTTCATACGATCCTCCAAAAATTAGAGTGTATAGCAAAAAAAATTTATTGAAGTTTGAGTTGGTTTTAAGTCATTTCCCAAATTTATTTGACTTCAATATTTTAAATATTAAGATAAATTTAAATAATAAGGTTAATAATATTCCTCATCTTCCATTTTATAATTATTCAGAAGCGTGAAATTTAAAAAATAATATAATATGCATGTGTTATTATTTGTACAAAATAAAAAAAGAGTACTACACCTAGAATAAAAAGAAAACTAATCTAAATTTGACCTCTGAAAAAAATGTGTGACGTGCTTCTTTACTTTATACAAATATGGCAAATTACATAATTTATATAATGAAGGATTTAGAGCACAAAATATTTAAAGTATATTGTTCATTTTCTTTCCTTTTATGGATTGCATTTGACCATGAAATGAGAGATTAATTATTCAAACTTTCTTCCAAGAAGCAAAAGGTTTTTATATTTATAGTTTTATTGTAAACTCGTGCTGACGAATTGTTTGTCTTTTCTAATATTCTCTTTAAAATAGTTTAAATAATAAAATGAATGTAGTGTGAATGTGTTTTTCAGTATTTAGTATCCTATTAGGGTAGATAATGATGGAGTACTAATTGAATAAGGAAGGAGTTAATATAAAGTAACATTTTAATGTACTATATAGTCAAACTACAGTAGAAAAACATAATATCATGCTTATCTGTACTTATTACTATAATTGACAATATATATTTCTAAAATCTTTTCCCCTTTGATTATTTATTCATATATAAAGTTTTCAACAAAGTAACTGTTATACATTTTTATATGAGTTGTGACATGAATTCTTCCAACTTCATTGCTCCAATGGATTATTTTGATAGCTTGTCAGAGGGTTGCAAATTTGAAATAATTTCAAGAAACAACTCCAGCCGATGCAGTAAGATCAATAATTTTATCCAAAGGGTTCAAATTTGTTGCTGAATCAGATGAAATTTGGGGAAAAATTTTGCCCCCGAATTATCAAGAAATAATTGATGGATCTAAGTTTTCTATTGTTTGCAACACCAAAAATGAGCTCATTTTCCGTTTGTGTGATTCACCCATTCTCCTTGATGGAGGCAATCTGGTAACACTCAATTTTGATGTGGTTATCTTTTATGATTCTATATTTTTTAATTTTAATATCGATGGTGTTTACATACCTAAATTATTTATCAATACCTGCTACCTCCCACACAGGGTCGACTCAACAACATTGGGGGCCTAAAGCGAAACTTAAGAGAGGGGCCCTAATATTTTTTTTTCATCATAAATAGTTTTATTTAATATCTACTTTTCTAGCTATTTTAGATGTAAAGTCATTAGGTACTGTATTATAATCAATTTGTTTTAATAATTCCTTTTCAAATGATGATATAGTTAATTCATTCAATCTCTCTTTAGACATTGTTGATCTTAAAGAAGATTTAATCAATTTTAGTTTCACAAAAAATTTCTCAGGAACTGTTAACATTATTCTATAAGCAATATGTCTATTTGGAAAAGAATCAAGTCTTTTTATTTGATTGAGTATTTTAATTAGATCATTATCTTCTACTTGTATTATTTCCCTTAAAACTTTAATTCAAAAAATAAATCTAAATCATCAATATCAGAATAACTATTATATGATAAAGAAAGTTCAAGGTTAAGACAATTTTTTTTTTAATTCTCATCATCAAGTGATCTCAATATTTTACCACTAAATAAGAAATCAAAAATGTTTCCATATGCTTCAATTGGTTCAAATCTATTTTGAAGTGAAAAAATAGTTTGATCTACTCTACATATATAAAACAACCAATTCTAAAAGGTTCTTCAAGGGACTTTGTGATTTCGCTATCCACATTTTCATCAAATTGTTTCTTACGAAATTCAGGTTTATTTTCATCTCATATGAAATTTCCTTAGTAGAAATCATAACACTCATAGTACATATAATTTTTTTTAAGTAACATATATATAAGTAATGATCTCAAGTGATGACTTTAGTGGCCTAGGGGTTAAGACGGCCCTGCTCCCACAAGAGGTGATATCAAGATTTAAGCTTTATGGATTAAATTTTTTATGATCTCAACCTTTAACTTGTTATTTTAAATGTTGTGGGTTCACATCTACTAGTTTTTGCATTTATCATATATTTTTACACATAAATTCCTGCTCCGTATGGAAGTGTTGGGTTAAGATGAATCCTTAATTAATATCTTTATATGTTTCTACCTCTTATTAACAGATTTACGAGATAGTGACGGAGTCAAAAACTCATGTATAGTGATAAAAAAAATACAAGATGTCATCCTAGGGTTTAAACTCATAAGAAAAAATAATGTATGAACTCTCGTTGGTACTAAACTAAATTTTTTTCCTTATGTTAAGTGAATTCAACTGTTCATAAATAATTAAAAAGAATCATTTAACCCTATTTGTGTTACTCTAATTTTGACCAAGGTGATTCAATTGAACTCTTTTCCTTCCGTACCAAAGTACTCTGATAGCTCAAGTAGGTGAAAAGAAATGATCACCTAGTATTTTTTTTTATATTCACCAACATGTAAAATCTAATCTCTTATAATTTTCTATCAAACAGTAATTGCCACACTTATTGCACTTGATGTTTATTTTGTACTTATTTTGTTGGGTAGGGGATGGAGGGGGGGGGGATATTGAGTGTCAATTTTTATTCCGTTTCGCTCTCCAAAGTTTAGGTTATTCAAATTGAACAATGTGTCCTTTGGGTGCTTCCTAGTATACCATTATGAAACAATATTTGTGTAGCAACCATTCAAATAAATACGATGAAAATATGCTTGGAAATAAAAAAAAATACTTGGAAGCACTTTCTCTGATCTTACGTGGTGTGCTTTAAATTAATCAGACGGAAATTTTATTTTTTTCTTTCTCAGAGTTTTTTTCTCGATAAGCATAGTGGAAAGAAGGGTATAATGATAGCACCAAGAGATCTTGTTATTTCAGATAGTGATAACCCACAAACTTGGAAATGGGGTAGATGCCGCGATTCCATGTCATCTGTTTTTATATTCTTAATTTGATCAACAACTTTATTGCTCTTCTTATAAATACTTATGCAATGCATTTGCTCTTCTTATATGTTATCTGATACATCTTATGCACCTGAGCTACAACAAAATAAAATCATAATGCGATAGTCAAAATTGAAAGGTTTTTCTAATTTAAAAATAGAGGAGACACTATATTTGTTAGATCTCAATATGAAAAAGCTAACAAGTTTTCTACAGAGAATAGAAGTATCTGAATAAGAAGGCATTGGATCAGTGCATGCAAATGTGTCTGAACTATTAATGTAATCTTCTATCTGTGGTTACTAATACATGGTATCATTCATTGATGACTTCTCAAGGTACGCATGGATTTACTTCTTAAAGAAAAAGTCTGAAGTATTTGAGAAGTTTAAAGAGTTCCAACATACCGTGGAGACTGATATTGAAAAGGTAATCAAATGTCCATGTATGGACAATGGGAGAGAATACATGTAACATGAGTTCAATGACTACCTTAATAAAAGATGGTAGGACAACAATTGACTTGCCCAAATATTTCGTATAAAAATGGAGTAGTTGAAAGAAAAAATAGACAGTTGATAGAGATATGAAGAAGTATTTTGAATATATTGCAGTACATTGTGATAGTCAATCTGCGCTACACATTGCAAGGAATCCATATTTTCTTGAGAGAACTAAACATACATAAGTTGACAGTCATTTTGTTCGAGACAAGCTCCAAGATGGCCTTATTTCCCTTCATTATATTGTTACCACAAATCAACTGGCTAACCTATTCACCAAAGCTCTTACTGGTGTTAAACAAACTTGCATCATGTCAAAGTTGGCTATGAAGGCCTCATATCCCACTTAAGAGAAGGGGTGGGGGGAGGAGAGGGTACATTGAGAATGTGTTTATGTTGATTAGTGTAACTGTTAGCTTAGTCAGTTAGTTGTAGTTGTTAGCTCTATAAGTAATTATTTTGTTAGAAGCCAACTATACGCAAATGTCATAGTGATATAATACACGTGTGCAAATACGTTTTCCTTTGAGAGGTTTTATTCAACAAAGTAGTTTGCTTTCCTTCTTCTTCTCTTTACACTGACTTATCCCTCTCGTTAACACTTTGATGTCTGTCTTATATAAAGTGCAAACAAATGTTGGAATGTGAAATATGATATGTGTAGCCTACAATTATAAATAATTATTACCTTCATGTTAATATGCACTGAATCTGACATTATGACAATTTGGTTTGGATAAAAAAATATCAAAAATTACATTATGTATTCTATGTGCATATTTGGAAGAGACTAACTTGAAATGACCCAAAAAGTTCTTAAAAATGTGCTTCGAAAGTTACCGGAAACTTGTTTAGCTATATAAAAAAAATCCGTTTCGTTTTTCAAAAATCCGACTTCATATTCTTGTTTAGGGGGTCAAATTGAGTGGGAAATGGGTCTAACCCAAATTTTAGAGCAACCGTATCAAAATCTGAAATTTCCAAGTGAAGCCTTTTTCGAGGGTCTACTTTGGAGGGTCATATCTCCTAGCACACAAATAATTGGGTGGCCCATAACATATCCATGGAAAGCCCTTTGAGTTATCTACCTAAATCACTTCGTTTCACCTCATTCGGAGTTCGGACGAAGAAGTTATGCCCATTTTTGTAAAATCTGTCCGGCAGGAAATGCAATTTTCAGTGAGCGTTTTTACTGTTCACCCGCCTCATTTTTTTTTCTAAGTGTTGGACCATTTTTTTTCCAAAGGACATATGTTATTTCCTATATACCATTAGTTCAATTCCCATCTCTAAAACATTTCCCAAAACACCTCTCCCATACTTAGACACATTTTCTCTCAAGATTCTCTCAAGAACCCTAATCCAAAACCTTCCTCAAGATTGAAGAGACTCTTGCTCCAAGTTCCAAGCTTCCATTGAAGACACTCTCAAGACCTTCATAAGAACTCAAGGTATGTGGTGTTGAACTCATGGGTCCTTCCACCCATAGTGCCTAGACTCTATTCTACTCACTAATTCATGGTTTAAGTTAAGATT
>NC_064286.1:46824589-46937074 GCF_019186545.1 Solanum stenotomum | reverse complement strand
GTTCAAGTTTGTAAATGGGTGCGGCAATAACCTTCCATCTGCTAAATCAAATATTAGGTTTGTTAATTATGAGAGTGAAATTGATGCTGAAAATCAGGCCAACACTGTGCACCTTCCAAGATTGCAAGAAAGTGGGGGTATCCCAAAAATGAGAGGAGATGGATGTATGGAAGTAAAATTGGGATATTTTGATAGCAAGAAAGACACTGACGGTCCTATTGAAGCAAGATTGTTTGAGAAGAATCACTTTTACAAAATTGGACTCATTATTGAAGGAGTTGAGTTTCGTCCAAAATGAGAAGTGGATATGGGAATTTAAGTTTTATATGTTTTGAATAGGAAATCTTTGAATTCTTATTTTGATTACTATTTCAATGTTTGCAATTTACTACAGACAATTCAAATACATTGCATATCCTTTAAGGCTTTAGTATTACTTAACAATTTGGACGTCCTCTTTCTACCGGAAGGTTACCTTCTGGCTAAATTTGTGGCCTATATTTTGGATTTAACTTTTAGACGGTATAAAAAAGTGAAGTGAAATTCCTTCTTCCGATTTTATGATGTTGAATTTTCTTCTCTATTTAATATCTCTGTTAGTTTATGTGCTTCTAGTTTATATTAGAAGAGAGCTTTGATGAAAGGAGAAATATTTTTTTGGATCTCAACTGATGGGTCAGTTTCAACTATGTCGTCAAAGGAAGAAAATATGGTGTTATCATTTGGATGTTGTTTTTCCCAAAGATTTCTATTCTTTGGGATAATTCATCATATTGATCTTCATCTTCTTTAGGTGCTAAAGCTAATAAGGCATGACAATACTGTAAGTCAATATTTTTAATGAGTTTTTGTGGAATATTCAGAGAAATGATAATCCTGCAAAGTAAAAATAAATTTGACTAACAAGTCATTGTGGTAATTTCTCAAGTACCAAGACCAATTACAAAGGATGCTTGGCTGATTCCAACTAATATTCCTGCAGCCTTCAGGTCTATATGAGCCCATCCACGCACCTGTTCCTTCTAACATCTTGTCCCCCTTTGTCTCTTTGTCCACGTCATAAGCGTCCGAACCCTCCTTAGTGTGTGGCATTTTTTTTTTTGCTTTCCCTTTATCGAGAATGCCTTCTCAGGTAACCAACTTTCCTACCTCTCTTTGTTATTTCCCTCAAGTACCACATGTATTCAATCAATTTTCACCCTGTACAATAGGAAAACTAATGGAATGACATGATCAATTACTTGGAAGAAATTAAATTATACCCCATCTCTCCGATGCTTCTCAAACTTTGTCCACAATCTCTTTATGCTTGATTGGATCTATCACTTGAAAAATGATCTGCTTACAGATTCCTCTATTTTAGTTGGTTGAATGAATATTCGTGGCACTTCGGTGTTTCCAGCATCAACAAGTCCTTTTGATACTAGCCTTAGTATCATCAAAGGCTTTTAGCTCGTTCGTTATATAAAATGAGACTTTTTGTCATTACATAACAAAAGATTTAACAACAAAAAACAACAAAACTTCAGTTGTCTTTAAAAACAAACATTGTGTTTAAAGTAACAAGATGATACAATACAATAGGTAATAACCGACATCTAAAGTGATATTCTCAGTTCTCATTATAATTTCTATTATTTCATTAAGATTAGATCTTGTAACGCGACGATGCAGAAGTTCCATCTAGAACTTTTTTATGGAAGTACTCATGATAGTCTTTAACTGCGGTTGCACGATATTTTGGAGGGTTATCTTCTGACAACAATTCAGAAATCGGTCCATAAAGTTTGGAATATGACACTGAATCTGTGCCAAAGAAGCATGGAACTGATACTCTTGGTCCAACTTTATTTGCCAATACTCTGTGCTCAACACTTATGTACTTGTCATTTGATATGAGGTGAAAAAAAGCAACCAAAATAAGCAAATGGTATACTCACTCTTATTGATCGTACATGGATTAGAAAAGAAAAATACTAACCTGCAAAAGATCTTCAATGTTGACCACAAGAGCACCGCACATATGAGGAACATCAAACCACTCCCATTGATTCTGGTGAAGCACTTGGAGTCCTCCGATGTGATCTTGTAGAAGTACTGTGAGAAAATCATTGTCAGAATGTTTGTTGGTGCCTATGGTGAGTTCTGGCCGAGGGCATGCTGGGTAGTAAAGGGTCAAAACAACAAGCTCCTCCGGCAATCCATATTTTTGAGATGACAACGATCAAGACCGAGACCTTCGGACAATAATCCAAGCAAGGAATAGCCCAATTCCATCATCTGCTTAGAGTATACTCAATTTTTAGTATTTCCCTGCAACAATTTTGTAAAATTAATGAAACACCACATCTCAATTTTTATCACCACATAATACATATTCAATTATTGGTTGGCTTTCTAATTCATATTAAGAACATATACCTACATGGTCTTGGAAATTCTTTTGGATTGGGAGGATTAGGAGCCATTTTAATTAAAATGCAATCTCTCCAATTTGCAGCTAGAACAGAAGGGCTATACAAATCAAAATTGCTAGCATGAACCACCGTTTTTGTGATATCTCGAGTGTAATACTGTTTCTTAATCTCGAGACTTTCAACTTATGGATTAGTATAATTCCAAATGGGAAGCAGGGGATAATATAAATACTTATTACTATTTATGCACAACAGTATAGTTAATATAAATTCCTAATGTCCACAC
This sequence comes from Solanum stenotomum, assembly GCF_019186545.1. Classification (NCBI taxonomy): domain Eukaryota; kingdom Viridiplantae; phylum Streptophyta; class Magnoliopsida; order Solanales; family Solanaceae; genus Solanum; species Solanum stenotomum. Next base: position 46,934,371 of record NC_064286.1, on the reverse strand, counting down.
AAAAAGAAGAGGTTATAAACAAGGAGATCTTCATGATAAGTTTCAACCCCACCTATATCCCAAAAATAGAAGGCTTATGGATGGTAGACAAGCAGAGAAAAGCAAAAACTTTCGTCACTATATTTAATTGTGTGGAGCATATAATTACGCGTAGGAATAATATCCACGACAAAAAATATCGTCACTATAGTTAATTGTATTGAGAACAAGGGAGTAACAAGGCACCAAGTTCTTTTAGCATTGAAAGTATAATACTTGAGCTGAGCAATATAGTATCATTATCATGAGAATTTTAACATTTTGTTATCTGGAAAGACTTACTATATACTTAAAATAAAAATAACCTTCTTTTATTTTGCACACCTTAAATTTTATACTACTCTCACTTTCTATTTTTCCTCACGGACTATTTTCTTACACTATATCTGTGGATTACTGATGAGGCAAATGTGTATCAAATTTCGCTGCTCATACTCTGTCATATATATATAATATACCCGGTGACATGTCACACTCTCACGTTAAAATGAGTAATTATCTTTTATTCTGTTTATTGCTTTTTCAAAAATTAGTATTTAACTTCTTCCAATATTTTTGCATCTCTTAAATTGAACATTTAGATTTAGTTACACCATTTGGTATGAAGCAAAATGTTTCCATGGAAAATATTTTCCTAGAAACTATGCTTTAGGAAAATAAGTTGGTTTCTCACTTATTTTCTCATGTTTGGTTGGTGAGTGAAAAATATTTTCTAATATTTGGTTAGTGAATGAAAAGTATTATTTGGGAAATATTTTTCCATTTTCGCTAGGCTTTCGGAGCAGAACCCGACCCTACACCTGACCCGACTCCCAACTCCTAGTCCAAGACTCGACTTCTAAATGGGGACCGACTCTTGACCTGAGATTCGACTTTCAAATCGGAACACGACCCCGACCCTAACTATCAATCTAAGATCTAATCCAACTATTGAATCAGGACCCGACTTTTGAACCAAGACCCGACGCCAACACCTGATCTAAGATTCTACGCCGACACCCTAACCTGAGACCTGACATCTGAACTACGATCTGATTTTCGGATAAGGACCCAATCCCTACACTCGATGCATGATCTGACTTCTCAATTAGGATCTGACACCCCGACAATCGATTCGAGACCCGGCCCTAACACCTGATCCAAAACCCAATTTCTGACCTCGATATCCAACCTTGACAATTGATTAGGAGCCTGAACTCATCACATGATCTGGTATATGACCTCAACTCTTGACCCGAAACCCAACCCTGACACTCGACTCAGATCACCACCTTGACACCCAACCTAAAATTCGACCTCGAATGCTTACCAATAAGGTCCCTCAAAACCAGGCACATATGGATGGGCTCTCCCCTGCAACAGTGAATAAAAACGAACTTTAAGACAAACAACATTATCCAGTGAGATAAAAATATCAATATATAGATGCATATTCATGTGATATACCAACGTGGCCTCCCGACAATGTCACTATATCTTTATCAGAGAATCCTATGTTGTAAAAGAAGTCCCTAAAGGGCATTATTGAACAAATTAGAAAGTGATATGAAACATCCAAAGAATATGTTTCAAATTCAGAACACTAATTAAGTTTTAAGGCACTCTCAGAAATTACTCCAAGGTATCTAGCAGCCGGTTTAGCAATATTTACAATTTTAACTATAGGATATCACCAAGTTCAGTTCAATGTCATTGTTCATAACATTTAAGATCTCTAACAAAGTTGAATATATATTACTTGCCTTTACAAAATTTTCTTCCATAATAATGAACAATATGTTTACAGACGACACGGTAAGTGCATATTAGCAATAAAATCATCTACAAAATAATTGAAATCCGACTTCCACATAAAAGAAAACCCAACTAAGAATTCTTATACTTAAGTTGTTCAGACACCACATTGTGCAAGAACATTGATGAGGATAATTGAAGCAAACTTCATAGATGAAGCTCTAGTTGACATTCTGATCTCTTGCGAACTTGTTCTTTAGAGCGAGATCCTTTCAAAACATCTGCATATTTCGCCAACTCAGCTTTATGAACATTTTCTTGGTCATGGTTATTTCCTTTTTCTTGAGGTGATTCAGCGAGACGTTTTGACATATAATCTAATGAGCCCACATCACTATATCTCCTTGTACGTGTCGGGTAGTTTCTGCTTTCTCCTTTATTATTGGTTGTAGAGCCTAGATCAAATGAATGGAAATCTATAAATTGTCTGGAGATGGTGTTCTTGATCTGCTCTGGGGCTTAATAGCTCCAGTATCTACGACAGACATATCTGAACAGTACCCAGAAGAATAATAAGAGCATCTTGTTGCATTCTCTTCAATGTTGTGAACCATTTCTGAATGATTATGATGATGGTCCTTTCCCCGTATTAGTCTCATAAGCTTACGAAAGATTTTGCTTTTGTTTGAAGTGTCAGTCTTATGGGCTGAAGAATTAGAAATAGAAGTACCATCAAACTCACCTGAATTCATAAGATGTGGTTCTTGGGAGGATAACTGGTTATAATCAAGCTCCAAAACATGGATTCCCCTGTCCCCTTGGTCTTCTTTAGCTGCATATTCAACAACTAGCTGCTTGGCTTTCTTACTAGATTCAGGGCTTAACGTTTTACTGAGATCCCTTGCAATTGTTTCACGTAGGGTAGACTGATAGTTCCTCAGCTCATACCGCAAGCAAGCATTTATCCATTTAAGATAGGCTACTTCGTCAACATCACTGCAACGACCTTCTTGAATGTGATCAACTTCTTTTACTAATTCTTCATTTTGCTTTCTTAACTGTATACTTTCTTCTTTCAGTACTTCTGCCTGTGTCAGAACAAAAGTCAACAAAAACACATGAAATAAACAATGTTGATAAATAAAAGACTACTAATACATTATCTTTTAGAGCATAAATGGCAAAGAGCTGAAGATATTCCGCATAGGTCCCAAAGATGATGTCCGCATAGGTAAGGTACACAGGAAATCATTTCCTAAAAATGCTACCCGGAGAGCAACTGAAAAGCTCTTTGCCATTTCCTACGCGGATATCATCTTTGCGACCTATGCGGAATATCTTCAGCTCTTTGCCATTTCTGCTCTGGAAGATAGTGTATTAGTAAGTCTTTTATTCATCAACATTGTTTATTTCATGTGTTTTTGTTGACCTTTGTCCTGACACAGGTAGAAGCACTGAAACAAGAAAGTTTACAGTTGAGAAAGCAAAATGAAGAATTAGTAAAAGAAGTTGATCACATTCAAGAAGGTCGTTGCGGTGATGTTGAGAAGTAGCCTATCTTAAATGGATAAATGCTTGCTTGCGGTATGAGCTGAGAAACTATCAGTCTGCCCTAGGTGAAGCAACTGCAAGGAATCTCAGTAAATCGTTAAGCCCCGAATCTAGTAAGAAAGCCATGCAACTTGTTGTTGCATATGCAGCTAAAGAAGACCAAGGGGACATGGGAATCCATGTTTTGGAGCTTGATTCTAACCAGTTATCCTTCTAAGAACCACATCTTATGAATTCAGGTGAGTTTGATGGTACTTCTATTTCTAATTCTTCAGCCCATAAGTCTGACACTTCAAACAAAAGCAAAATCTTTCGTAAACTTATGAGACTAATACGGGGAAAGGACCATCATCATAATCATTCAGAAATGGCTCACAACATTGAAGAGAATGCAGTAATATGCTCTTATTATTCTTCTGGGTACTGTTTAGATATGTCTGTCGTAGATACTGGAGCTATTAGGCCCTAGAGCAGATCAAGAACACCATCCCCAAACAATTTATAGATTTCCATTCATGTGATCTAGGCTCTACAACCAATAAATGAGAATGAGAAAGTAGAAATTACCCGACACGTACAAGGATATATAGTGATGTGGGCTCATTAGATTATATGTCAAAACGTCTCGCTGAATCACCTCAAGAAAAAGGAAATAACCATGACTAAGAAGATGTTCATAAAGCTGAGTTGGTGAAATATGCAGAAGTTTTGAAAGGATCTCTCTAAAGAACTAGTTCGGAAGAGATCAACATCAGTTAGTTTTTATCCCGTATCTCATGGATTCTTTCCCTACAAGAGACTTAATAAATAGGTTATTTAAACAATACCTTGATAGGTTTGTGATCTTATTTATTGATGACATTTTGATTTACTCAAGGAGTGAGGATGAGCAGGCCGATCATTTGAGGATTGTGTTGAAAGTCCTCAAGGAACAACAACTCTTTGCAAAGATTAGTAAATGCAAGTTTGGTTAAGTTCTATGGCTTTTCTTTGTCAGATTGTCTCCAGCAAGGATATTGAGGTAGATCCTACGAAAACGAATGTGGTTAAGAGTTGGCCTAGACTTCTTCCCCTTTGGATATTCAAAATTTCTTGGATTTGGTGAGTTACTTTAGAAGGTTTGTGGAAGGGTTTTCTTCGATTACTTCTCCATTGACTGTATTAACCAAAAAAAAAGTAAAGTTCTTGTTGCCGAAAGTTTGTGAGAAGAGTTTTCAGGAATTGAAAAATAGACTTACCTCCGCTCCGGTGTTCACATTACCAGGAAGTTTTGATGGGTTTGTTGTTTATTCTGATGCTTCAAGAATTGGGTTCGGATGTGTTCTTATGCAAATGAGAAATTCATTGCTTATGCTTCAAGGCAACTATAGATTCATGAAAAGAACTACCCTACCAATGATTTGGAGCTAGTGGCGGTTGTTTTTGCCTTAAAGATTTGGAGGCATTTTTGTATGGTGTTCATGCTGATGTCTTTACCAACCACAAGAGTTTGCAATATGTGTTCAAGCAAAATGATCTAATTTTTTTGCCAACGTAGACGACTAGAACTCTTGAATGATTACGACATGAGTGTTTTCTATCACCCTGGTTAGGCCATGTGGTGGCGGATGCTCTTAGTCACTTACAATGGGTAGTATTGCTCATGTTGAGAAAGATAAGAGAGATTTGGTGTATGATGTTCATAGATTACCGATTGGTTGTTCGGTTGGTTGATTCTAATTAGGGTCGTGTTATTGTCCATAATGGTTCACAATAGTCATTTGTGTCGGATGTGAAAACTAAGAAAGGTCTTGATCCAATTTTGTTTGAAAAGAGGATGGGCTACTTAAAATAACCGTTGAGGCTTTCTCCCAAGGGGGAGAAGGTAACTTGCATATCAAGGTTGTTTGTGTGTTTCCAATGTTGATGACTTAAGGGAGCAAATTTTATCAAAATTACATAGTTCCTGATATTGCACTTACCAAGGAGCCACCAAGATGTACCATGACTTGCGGGAGGTTTATTGGTGGAATGGGATGAAGAAGGATTTGCGGAATTTATGGCTAAGTCTCCTAATTGTCAACAAGTGAAGGTTGAGAATCAAAAGCCAAGAGATTTGTCCTAAGATATTAGTATTCCTACTTTGAAGTGGGAGGTTTTGAATATTGATTTTATTGTTGGTTTACACCCGCGATAACATGACTCGATTTGGGTAAATGTAGACCGAATGACAAAGTTAGCTCATTTCATTCCCGTCAAATTTTTCTTATTTGGAAGAAGACTATGCTAAGTTGTATCTAAGGAAGATTGTTAGGTTTCATGGAGTGCCCCTACCCATTATCTCTGATTGCGGTACCCAATTCACTACCCTACTTTAGAAGTCTTTCCAAAAGGGCCTTGCTATTCGTACTAAGCTTAATATGTCCTTTCATCCTCAAACCAATGGGCAAGCAGAGCGTACTATCCAAATTTTGGAAGATATGTTGAGAGCTTGTGTGATTGACTTTAAGGGTGATTGGCATGATCATTTTCCTTTGATCGATTTTTTGTATAATAATAGCTATAACTCAAGCATTGGTATTACTCCATTTGAGTCTCTTTATGGTAGTAAGTGTAGATCTCCTAAGGTTGGTTTGAAGTTGGTGAGGTTGCTTTGATAGGTACTAAATTGGTACATGAGGCTATGGACAAAGTTCATCTTATTGGAGAAAGGTTCAAAACGACTCAAAGCCGACAAAAGTCCTATGCCGATGTTAGAAGAAGAGATCTTGAATTTGATGTAGATGGTTGGGTATATCTGAAAATTTCACCCATTAAGGTGTAATGAGATTTGGGAAGAAAGGGAAGCTTAGTCCATGTTATGTGGGCCCATATCAGATTATGAGGCGTATTGGTAAAGCTGCTTACGAACTTGATTTTCCTAAGCACTTAGCATCAGTGCATCTAATTTTCCATGTCTCCTTATTGAAGAAGTGTGTTCGTGATCTGACAACCATTGTACCATTGGGGAGACATGGTATAAAAAGGAAAGTCTTTCTTATGAAGAGATTTCGGTTGAGATTTTAAACCGAAAAGTCAAGAAGTTGAGAAATAAGGAAGTCGCATCCGTGAAAGTGTTGTGGAGGATCAAAGGATTGAGGGTGCTACTTGGGAGGCCGAGGCTGACATGATGTCCCATTATTCCTATCTCCTTCCCTTCGATCCTACTCTAGCTAAAGGAATTTAGTTCCTCATGGTTCATCCTTCTTTGTCTAATATGTCTTAATTGTTCTCATGTTTCTTCATGCGTGTATACTCATTAAAACGTAATTATCTTTTTGAGAAAGTGAGTTAACTTGACTGATTTCTCCATGATTATGTGCATTTGAGTATGATTTAAATGTTTGCCTAATGTAATAATGTTTTGATTATGTTTGATTATGGAGTTGATGTTACTCTTTGATATTCTGTGTTTTGAATTAGTTGTATTAATGTTAGGCTATTAAATCTTTACCCCCACCCTCCTTATGATTTGTTGAGTTCCATTCTAGGACGAATGTTCTCGAGGGGAGTTATCCTAACACCTCAGATTTAGAAAATAAGGATAATAATTTTTTGGTTTGCAAGATGTGTCTATGGTTCCCATCTACGGATCGTAGAAGCTTCTATAGGCCGTAAATGGAAACCATAGGAGTGGGGAATAAATTTTTGAAACTAAGTCTCAGTACCCTTTTCACGGTTCACCAAGACGGTCCGTTATTCCTTGTACAAGTCGTAGATAGGCCTCGTAGGTGAGTCACAGACTTCGTGAAATTTTAAGGGTCAAAGTAGGGTACTGTTGGTTTTTACAAACCGTAGGAAGACCTATGGCAAACATTTCGTTAAAAAAATGGTGAAACTTTGGTCCAGTATTTGGTCTACGGTTGACCAATATGGACAGTAGAAAGTCCTACGGTCCGTAGGTCCGAACCATACGTTAAAGTCCAATATTTATTTAAAGGGGCTTTTGGGTCTTCTCCCTAATTTTTTCAAATCAAAACTACGTTGTTTTGCCTTTTACCCTATGCCATATATAAAGGTCTTAAGCCCCAAATCATCTCCTAAATTCCCTAAAACTCACCAAAATCTTCCTCTCAAATTCTCTCAAGGCTAAGAAAGAAGAAGAACATCTAGGGTTCCATCCAAGTTTTAAATCCTCCATTCTTCTTAAGCAACATCTAGTCCCAAACTGTGTGCCCCGTAGGATTATCCTAAATTACCTAGCTAGTGAATCCAATTTAGCAAAACATGATATGAACATATTCTACCTTGGCAAGTGGTTTCCCCTTCTTTCAGTATGAGAGATATACTGGATTCCATGATATAGCTCTCATGGTCTTATTGTAGGTTAGAGCTAAAAATCCCACGAAAATGACTATGTTGTCTTCAAAGCTTCTCTTATGTCCTTTACTCCAAATGCATTGACTATATCCTATAAATTCCATGTTTTATTTCCTTATGTTAAAATGTCAAATTATTGATCATATCTACATGTTTTAAATCATTTATACTATCACATTCACGTTGATTCATATTACCCCACACTTAGTACATTCCATGTATTAATGCATACTTGTGTCTATAGTATCTGATGAATATAGTGTTCAATGTTCTTACTCCATACACTCATGGCTAGATATCACCTGGGTTGTTCAGTTGATTGATGAGTCCTCATTATTCAAGGACCGAGACACCGTTTAGCTTTGTCTTTTCATTTCAAACTATATAAGTGATCTATGGGTTAGTCTGAATCTCTTTCCTTATGATGTATTCGATGGTTTTAAGATTTATGTTAGACTTATGCTTTGTTAGACTTTTGATATATTAAATGCTTTCTTTCAAGTCTTTACTTTTATTATCTTGTATGATGTATTGTAGGTGGATTGTTTAGGGCCTCTTGGGATCTTAAATGTCATGTTACACCTATGGTGTACCCTAGGGTCGTGACAAATTACTTCTTGTAATGACAATGTCATCAAAATATACAACAAGATGGATATTACCAATTGCTGATAGAAAATTGAGTGATCACATTTGCTCATTTTAAACCCAAATTCACTACCTCACTGAACTTGCCAAACCAAGCCTAAGGACTCTACTTCAAGCAATACAAGGACTTCTTCAAATGACGGACTTTCCCATACTCCCTTTGGTAAAGAAAACTAGGTTGTTGCTCCATTTATAGTTCCTTTCGAAGATCAACATGAAGAAAAGTATTCTTGATATCCAATTGATGTAAGGGCCAACTCTTTTAACAAGCTAGAGAAATGAATAAGCGAACTGGAAAGAGTATAACAACATGAGAAAGGGTCTCTGAATAATCCACTCTATATGTTTGAGCATACCCTTTAGCCACAAGTCTGGCCTTAAGAATACTTTCCTACAAGGTGATCTTCAAGAGGAAATATATATGGAGCACCTACCTTATGGGAAAGTCTGTCATTTAAAGAAGTTTTTGTATCTTTTGAAACAGAGTCCTTGGGCTTGGTTTTGCAAGTATAGTGAGGTATTTCAAGAGTTTGGGTTGAAAATCAGAAAATGTGATCACTTAGTTGGCAACAACTGGCCCTATCCTTCTTGTTGTATATGTAGATGATATTGTCATCACATGAAGTGATTATACGGGGATTTCTTCCCTGAAGTCTTTCTAGCATGCTAGGTTTTATAAGAAATACTTAGGTCAGTTTAGATACATTTTGGGAGTAGAAGTAAGTAATAGCAAGAAGGGATCTTTTCTATCTTATAGAAAGTATATTCTTGACCTACTTGCAGACACCGGAAAGTTGGCAGCCAAATCTTGCAATACTCTAATGATTACCAACATGCATCTTACAAAAGATTATGGTGTTCCTTTTGATGATCCTGAGTAATACATATCTAATTGGGAAATTAAATTATTGTGTCTCGTCTTGATATTACTTTTGTGGTAAGTGTTGTTAGCCAATTCTCGTATGTGCTTACGATCAAGCATTTGGAAGCCTTGACACAAATTCTATGTTACTTGCAAGGTGCCCTTGGACTTGGCATATTGTATAGCAATCACAAACATACCTATATTACATGTTCTACAGATGCGGAGTATGTTGGATCCAGGAGATTGACTATAGGCTATTTCATCTTTGTTTGAGTTGATCATCTTTGTAACAATAGTTGGGTCATGATCAATATATATGCTCTAACTTTAGGGGGAATATTATAGAATATGTATATAGACTTCATTCCTAGTAAAGCACATAGCCTTATTTATGTAGAAGATTTATAGGAATTTGCAGATTTGTAGGAATTATCTTTTAATTCTTTCCTAAGATAGCACACAATCTATTGTATTTATACATTGCTTACCTATTGGAATGAATAATCTTCTTCCATATGATTACAACATTTAATTGTTTCGGACCTAAATATAAGCTAAGAGATGAACTACAATAAACAAAGACAGTCATAATGCAATAACATGAAAGACATCACGGTATTCCATAGAGTTCCAAGCAGCCATGCATGCATACAGAGGGAATTTTAAAATGTGAAGTGACATCTAAGAAGTTTCCATTAACATTAAACACAAAGAGGGTAAGAATAAAATTGTTACCATACTTTAATATTTATTTTTCCAGTTAAGAGCTCTGTGGTTATGCTAGTCTTACAAAGTATAAAGTATTAAGTATCATATTTGGATGGTGCGCAGGGATTTTGGGTGGCATTGTGCACAACTTCTAAGGTGGAAAATTGCAGCAGTTGGTGTGTTTTTTAAAATCCTCAGAACGAAAATATATTGTATGGGAAAGAAGTTAACATTTCAATAAAAGGAAAAGAATGCCATATCAAAGTAATGGGGCACTATTCTTTTGTAAAGCACAAACAAGGTGATTCAATAGGAAGATGGTAGAATTTGGGGTAAAGCGTAATGAGAAATTTTCATGGGACAGTAATAAAGCGAAGTTTGTGCAAGTAGGAATACAGGTTACCTGGATGATCCTTAGCGGGTGTGGCTGGTGCATTGGAAGAAGTAGAAGCCTACGTTGGTAATCTTAGAATTTGTTTGATTGTAACGCCTGCTGATTTAATGATGGGTTGATGAAAAGAACTACGATGAGAATTAGGGTTCTAGAATTTGCTCCATCAAAGGCTTTCAGATTTAATTCACTGTTCAATTTAGGTTGTTCTTTTAGATAGATGGAGAAGATGGCAACATCAGTTGAAGGAAGTTGCCATGAAGGAAGTGATTTGAAATCCACGGGATCAGAGGTCAGGAAAATTGGATCTATATGAATTGATCTTACTCATCCATTGCCATCGATAGAGAATTGGGACTGCCAACATTTTAAGATCTCCTTTCCTTTGAGTTTCTACCTTTCCTTATCCACTAGACTCTCTGGTACCACTTGTTGTATATTTTTTATTTAAGGACAAAATCAATTGCTCACAACTTATATTTTATTATAGTAAAGTAAGGATTCACTTAGGTCCTACAATTGTTATACACAATATTTCTTGCAATCACACTCTATGAACTCTCTCCTATTTCTCACTCACTTGTTGTTTGCTATCATTCTTACATGCTTTGAGAACTTACTTTCTTACCAATAAATATGGACCACCTCTATTTATAGGAGGTGATGAAAGAATCTAAAGAGAGATACATACTACTATCTTCTAGAATATTCCTAGCTATCTTTTTCTAGAACTACTTTTTCTAGAATATTTCTAGACTTCTCTCTCTAGAATACTCATTCTAGAGATCTTCCTTCAATTCTCTACAACTCTAAAATATTCTACATTTTTTTGGACTCGTCTTAAATAAATATTTAAGTTGGTGATGAATGATAAAATAATAACTATTAGTGTAGTTGAGTGATCTACTGAGAAATCAACTCACTAATAGAGGAAATCAAATTGAATCCTCTCACAGAAGCCCCTTATATTTTTATCTAAATATGAATAGCACTGTGGGAAAAAACAGAACTTGCTCATGAGTATCATGAAGAGAGAACTAAAGCTAGCTTGAATACACAAGCCTAAGTAAACCTCCAAATCTAATGAATTTGAAAACAGAAAATGCAAATGCAAAAGGAGGTATATGCAATGATTAGTTAATTCACAATAATTATAAGATCACCCAAAGATAGTCAATACATACACACACATCTTGGAATTAATACTATAAGTGAAACAACAAATGGAGAACTCAGTCATGCATATAATTAAGTCATAAGATTGATTTTAAATGAACTAATTAAGTGAACAAAAGGAAAAGAAAAAAAAAGGAATTACTAATTGAGTGCACTATAGATAACAAAACAGACTAACCATATCGAAAAAATGATGGCAGTTCTCATTCTGTATCAATGACAATGGAAGATTAATATCAATAAATATACAATTACCTTGATCTCTGACTCTGAGGAATTTAAATCACTTGTCTCATGACAAGCTCCTTCAACTATGGTTGTCAGCTTGTCCATCTATTTAAAACGACAACCTATATTGAAATTTCAATAAGAAATTTTGAGATATTGTTACATGTATTTTTAAGATAAAAAATTAATTGGTATACCTACATGAATAAATATTATTTGTATCAAATCTTGAACTTATCATCAAAGATATAAATAAATTTAGTTTGTATGCACCAATTAATTCAAAGTTATTTGATACAAAATCGAATCTATTTGATGTAATAGCAATGACATGATTAACACACACTAATATATACACTCCATTTTAGTGAGTTAAGTTTGAAAGCCTTTATTGGAATAAAATTTAAAACCCTAATTCTCAAATTAGTTATTTTCATCAACCCAGCCTTAAATCAACAAGTGTTACAGTCAAATAAATGCCTGAACAAGCTCAATGAACCGACCATATAACATATAACAATTGATTTGAAGCTACTTAGGGTTTTCTAAGAGAATATACCTAAATTGGAAAGGTACAAAAGCTGAAGCTTAAAAAAAATCCAAAATTCACTTAAAATCGTGATAATAATACAATCAAGCTTACCAAATTCATATCAGATCTAAATAGAAGTCATTCAAAATAATTTAAAAGCCAAATTATGATTTTTGATGGTACCGATGATTTTGATACACCCAAAAAATAAACTTCATTGATAATAAAATCAAAGATTTAACCATAATCATAGTAAAATTATAAGTAAAACAAAACCCAAAAAATTAATAGTACAAAAAAAGAAAAGAAACAACAACCCAAAAAAATAAAAAGAGAAACACAAAATTAATAAATGACATCACAAAAAGCTTTTCATTTCAAGAGAAATCATAAATACAATCACTAGTAAAGAAACCAACAGAAACGAAAAGGAATTAGATTAAAACATCTAATTGGAAAAAAAATCAGAAATAAAGAGAAAAGATATACCTGTCACCTGAATTGAGATCTCATAATAGATGAAGAACAAGTTTGATCCAAAACTAAAGCAACATTACTTATGACCCAAAGTAAAGATGTTGATTCAACCAAGGCGGGAGCATTTCAGGTTATCAAGTGAAAGGAAAGGGGGGCTAAGGGGAGTGGCGGATGAGGAAACCCTAATCTAAAGGGAGATGTGTATAGGGAGAAAGTTGAGGGCTTGTCGGGGATGGGCTGGCCTTTTACATTGTTTTTTTATTGGATTTGGGTAATAGGCCCAAATTAAAGATGTACTGATTTCCTAATTTATTAAAAAGAAATTACTTTCACCCAAAAAAGAAAGAGATCTCAAGATTAGAACAACACCCACTTTTCAACATAAAATGAAGAACTAAAAACATCCAGATTAATTCGAATGGATTTAAGGTTGAAATAAAGAGAAAACCCTAAGATTTATAGAGGGAGTGAATGAAACACTCAAACAAATGATAGAGAAAGTATGACATGTGAGAAAAATAAATTTAAGACAACATTTTTCCTACAAAAAAGAGTCCAAAATGTGATTAAAAAGTTATTTTATGTATTAAATAATTAATGTAATAATTTTTTATTATTTATTTTTTTTGCAATAAAAAGGAGTAAATAGATAATCATCAGTGAAAATGTGAAGAAAAATAACAATTAAAAGCTGGTTTACTTTAAAAATATGTAAAAATTTAAAAGTTTGTTAATTATTACCTGCATTAACTATTTTGTAGTAAAACGAGCACATGTTTTCATGTCTCGAGCGTGTACCCTGGGGGTGGCCAGCATTCAGAATCATTATTTTTGGCTTGACTTACTACTATACCAAATGTAATCAATCTGTGTATAAAAAATCAGAATTACTGATTTCAATAAACTTTGCAGAAACACGAAGTAACCAAAGTTTAATAAACCAGTAAGAATAGATGAACATAAATTAATTGACAAAACTAAAATCTGTAATAAACGTACCACAATCTGGAAAAAACAGTATCAGAAAAAGATCAAGCCCACTGAATGCATAGTGTCCCCTTAAGGAAATTATTCCCCTCTAGTATCCGAGGTTTGATTTGGAATATGTCCTCCCAGGATAGAATGATCTGAATCACCAGTGTATTGATACCCAAAACGCTGGTGTCAGCGAACCACTCAATAGCAGTAAAGTACACGAATAAATTTTGTGCAGAAGAAGAAGAAGAAATCAGAAAAATTTGTAAAGAATAAATTTGATGAATCAATGTATTTATAGGCAAGAGGAACTGGTTCCGAAATGTTGCAATCCTTTCAGAATCCACACGACCATTCATGAAAGTTTGCAACCTTTCAAACGGTCATGGCTGTTTCTGAAAGTTGCAACCTTTCAGAACAGTCACTACGGGAAATTTAAATAAAATGGGAAAGATTTAAATAAAACGGGTCGCGCGTGGATCCGAGTCGGGTCGGGTCAATTAACTAATTAATTGAATCGGTTAATTAACTAATTAAAACGTTGGCCATTTAATTTAATTTAATTAATTAAATAATTAATTAACTAAAATAATTAAAACAAACTTTGTCCAAAAAAATAATCTCTCGATCATTTTTCCAAATCCAAATCCAAAGCCAAAGCCAAAGCCAAAGCTGAAGCCGAGCTGAGCGAGCGACGACGACGACGGCGCGAGGGGGGTCCCTCTTTCCAACCCTTTTAAAAATTAATATGAGTGTTTCTATATTTAAACTCTCCTATTTTTCTTTCCACCACCGATGAGGGACAAATGTCTTTTCAATAAAGCATAAGAGGACTTTTCAAGTTCTCAACTTTTCAAGTTCCCAACTTTTTCCAAGTTCCTCTTTCATCTTCCCTCAATTTCCCATTAACTCTTGCTACATACCCAACAATCCCCCACATTAATAGGGAATGGTTATAACATAAGGAATGCACCGACGAGTGTGTACTTTACAAGCAAGAATCAATTGCATCTGGATAAGTAGGTTTCCCCTTGGACTTTCCGTAGTGAACATATGTCGGATATACTCGGTCAATCGGTAGATGCGATATCTTTGAACCGTCGAGCTTTGGTGTATACCTAGACAACCATATGTCACACAATTAACCCTTTACCGTTTATGGTTCTTACGGTTGTGTTCATTTCAGCCATGAACACCTCCTGGTTTCATGAGTGTATAAAGAATAGGCTTTTGACATAAAATTCTTTTTGAAGAGGCTTACAGTTCACACTCACATAGGTGATTTCTAACCGTGTCATCTCGTAGATACACTATTTGGTCAAATTTGCCAAACTTAGCAAATCATTAAAAACTTTAAGCTTTATTAACTCATTAACAAGCCTTAAAGTCTTAACCTTGTTCCTGAACATTGTCTTCATCATGAGAATGGATTGAGTTGATTGACAATGTCGAACCGTCAGTCACAACTTTGTTTTTCTCCTTGAATCTAGCTCTTGGGATCTCCAGTCTGCTAGATAGAGTTACTGCCCTGTTGACTTGTCCTAAGCCGTAAACCCATTCCCTTAGATGATCTTTCAAATGCCTCTCTCACTAGGCCTTTCGTTAATGGATCTGACACATTATCGCTTGACTTCACATAGTCAATTGTGATAATTCCACTAGAGAGGAGTTGTCTTACGGTATTATGTCTCGGTCGTATATGACGAGACTTCCCGTTGTACATAACGCTCCCTGCCCTACCTATTGCTGCTTGACTATCACAATGTATGCAAATAGGTCCCACAGGTTTGGGCCAGAATGGAATATCCTCTAAGAAATTATGGAGCCATTCAACTTCTTCACCGGCCTTATCTAAGGCAATAAATTCAGATTCCATTGTGGAGCGAGCGATACATGTCTGTTTGGATGATTTCCAAGAGACTGCTCCTCCACCAAGTGTAAACACATAACCACTTGTGGATTTTACTTCATTTGACTCGGTGATCTAATTTGCATCACTATATCCTTCAATCACGGCAGAATATTTATTATAATGCAAAGCATAGTGTTGTGTATGCTTCAAATAACCCAACACACGTTTCATTGCCATCCAGTGAGTGTGATTCGGATTACTAGTGAACCGACTCAGTTTTCTAATAGCACATGCTATATCTGGTCGCGTACAATTCACAATATACATCAAACTTTCCAACACTCTGGCATATTCCAATTAAGAGTCACTTTCACCTACATTATTTTGAAATGTAAAGCTTAAATCAATTGGAGTTTTGACAACATTGAAATTCAAGTACTTGAACTTATCCAATACTTTTTCAATATAATGAGATTGAAATAATGCTAGTCCCTGAGGAATTTTGAGAATCCTGATCCCTAAGATCAAATCTGCAACTCCTAAGTCCTTCATATCAAACTTGCTGGACAGCATGCACTTAGTAGCATTTATATTGTCAATATCTTTACTCATTATTAACATGCCATCAACATACAAACAAACAATGACTTCATGATTCAGAACGTTTTTAATGTAAACACACTTATAACATTCGTTAATCTTGAATCCATTTGTCAACATTGTTTGATCAAATTTAGCATGCCATTGTTTGGGTGCTTGCTTGAGTCCATAAAGCGACTTCACAAGTCTGCACACTTTCTCTTCTTTACCAGGAACCACAAACCCTTCAGGTTGTTCCATGTAAATTTCTTCCTCCAACTTTTCATTTAAGAAGGCTGTCTTTACATCCATTTGGTGGATTTTAAGATCATGCACTGCCGCTAGTGCTATTAACATTCTAATTGATGTTATCCTTGTTACTAGATAGTATGTGTCAAAGTAGTCCAGACCTTCCTTTTGTCTATATCCTTTGACTACAAGTCTAGCCTTATATTTGTCAATAGTCCCATCGGCTTTCATTTTCCTTTTAAAGATCCACTTTGATCCTAAAGGTTTATTTCCTGGAGGAAGATCAGCCAATTCCCAAGTATGATTACTTAAAATTGATTCGATCTCACTATTGACAGCTTCTTTCCAATAGATTGACTCAGATGACGACATAGCTGCTTTAAATGTTGGAGGCTCATTTTCAAGCAAAAATGCCACAAAATCTGGTCCGAAAGAAGTGGATTTCCGTTGGCGAGTACTACGCCTAGGATCTTCATTAGGTTGTGCATTTTCCTTTGATTCTTCCCGTGGTCGTTTAGATCTTTCACTTGTCGACTCACATTCAGTTTTATACGGATAAATGTGTTCAAAGAACTCAGCGTTATCTGACTCAATTACTGTATTCACATGAATTTCAGGATTATCAGATTTGTGAACCAAAAATCGACAGGCCTTACTGTTCACAGCATATCCAATAAATACACAATCCACTGTTTTGGGTCCAATTTTCACCCTCTTAGGTAAAGGAACTTCTACCTTGGCAAGACACCCCCACACTTTGAAATATTTCAAGTTGGGTTTCCTTCCTTTACATAACTCATATGGAATTGATTGCGTTTTGCTACGGGGTACCCTATTGAGTATCTTGTTAGCCGTAAGGATGGCTTCTCCCCATAGATTTCTTGGTGAACCAGAACTGATTATTAAGGCATTCATCATTTCCTTTAATGTTCTGTTCTTCCGTTCAGCCAAACCATTTGATTGCGGTGTATAGGGTGCAGTAGTTTGATGGATAATACCATATTCCAAACATATCTCAGCAAAAGGAGATTCATATTCTCCACCCCTATCACTTCGAATCATTTTTATCTTTAGATTCAATTGATTTTCCACTTCATTTTTGTATTGCTTAAATGCATCAATTGCTTCATCCTTACTATTAAGCAAATATACATAACAAAATCGAGTGCAATCGTCAATAAAAGTTATAACATACTTTTTCCCACCACGAGATGGTGTCGACTTCATATCGCATATATCTATATGAATTAAGTCTAAATGTTTTGAATTTCTTTCAACAGACTTATAAGGATGTTTACCAAACTTACTTTCCACACAAATTTCGCATTTCGATTTATCGCATTTAAAATTAGGCAATACTTCTAAAGTAACCAATTTCCGCAAGGTTTTGTAATTTACATGTCACAAACGGTCATGCCATAAATCATTTGACTCCAATAAGTAAACAGAAGCAGAATTCTTATTAATACTGTCAACAACCATTACATTCAGTTTGAAGAGGCCCTCAGTGAGGTAGCCTTTTCCTAAGAACATCTCATTCTTACTTATTACAGCTTTGTCACTAACTAGGACACACTTGAACCCGTTTTTAACGAACAGTGCAACAGAAACTAAATTCTTCCTAATAGTAGGAACGTGCAGAACGTTGTTCAGAGTCAACACCTTGACGGATGTCATCTTCAACATTACTTTCCCAGTTCCTGCAATCCTTGTTGTTGCTGTGTTTCCCATGAACAAATCTTCATCAACCTCAGCAGGAGTATATGTTGCAAAGGCTTCTTTCATAGAGCAAATATGTCGAGTGGCACCTGAGTCGAGAAACCACTCCTTGGGATTTCCAACTAAGTTGCACTCTGAGATCATTGCACACAGGTCATCTGCATCTTCCATCTCTTCCACGATGTTTGCTTGACTTTTGCCTTTGCCTTTTTCTATGTCTTTGTCCTTTCTTGGAGCACGACAGTCAAAAGACTTGTGACCAGCCTTACCACAATTGTAACAGTTGCCCTTGAACTTTTTCTTGGCCTGTTCTGACTTCTGTCCATTGGACTTCTTTCTCTTCCTGTCTTTGGTAGGAGCTTCTTAAACAATATTAACTCCAATTACTGTCGAACTCTTACGAGACTTCTTTTCGGCAGTTTTGTTATCTTCCTCAATCTTGAGCCGAATCACAAGATTTTCAAGCTTCATTTCTTTACGTTTGTGCTTTAAATAATTCTTGAAGTCATTTCACGAAGGAGGTAACTTCTCAATCATTGCAGCCACTTGAAACGCTTCATTTACTACCATATCTTCAACAATCAGATCATGGAAAATAAGTTGAAGTTCTTGCACTTGTGATCCAACAGTTTTACTATCTGACATTTTATACTCTAAAAACTTTGTGATCACAAACTTTTACAAGCATGCATCTTCTGTCTTATATTTCTTCTCAAGTGCATCCCACAATTCTTTCGAAGTTGTCATTGCACTATAGACATTATATATGTCATCCTCTAACGCACTTAAAATGTAGCCCTTACATAGGAAGTCTACCTGTTTCCATGCTTCAATAATCAAGAATTTTTCTCTGTCTGGCATTTCAGCAGAAGGCACTGGAGTTACTTCATTGGTAAATTTCTGCAGACCAAGAGTGGTAAGCCAGAAAAATACCCGTTGCTGCCATCCTTTGAAATTCACACCAGAGAATTTTCCCGGTTTCTCTGCTGGTGGTACAGCAGTTCGGGTTGGTGCAGCAACAGCCACCGTAACATTGTCATTAGCCATTTCAGAATCTGTAACAAACAGAAATTGATACAAATGACTCAGTAAGCAATAACTTAAGTTGCAAACTTAACAGGAGTATAAAACCACGAAGGTTTTTCTCTCCACCAGAAACACAGATTAAAAAGTATAAAATAATTTCCTTAAGATTGTTATCAATCTGTGTATAAAAAATCAGAATTACTGATTTCAATAAACTTTGCAGAAACACGAAGTAACCAAAGTTTAATAAACCAGTAAGAATAGATGAACAGAAATTAATTGACAAAACTAAAATCTGTAATAAACATACCACAATCTGGAAAAAACAGAATCAGAAAAAGATCAAGCCCACTGAATGCACAGTGTCCCCTTAAGGAAATTATTCCCCTCTAGTATCCGAGGTTTGATTTGGAATATGTCCTCCCAGGATAGAATGATCTGAATCACCAGTGTATTGATACCCAAAACGCTGGTGTCAGCGAACCACTCAACAGCAGTAAAGTACACGAATAAATTTTGTGCAGAAGAAGAAGAAGAAATCAGAAAAATTTGTAAAGAATAAATCTGATGAATCAATGTATTTATAGGCAAGAGGAACTGGTTCCAAAAGGTTGCAATCCTTTCAGAATCCACACGACCATTCATGAAAGTTTGCAACCTTCAAATGGTCATGGCTGTTTCTGAAAGTTGCAACCTTTCAGAACAGTCACTGGGGGAAATTTAAATACAACGGGAAAGATTTAAATAAAATGGGTCGCGCGTGGATCCGAGTCGGGTCGGGTCAATTAACTAATTAATTGAATCGGTTAATTAACTAATTAAAACGTTGGCCATTTAATTTAATTTAATTAATTAAATAATTAATAAACTAAAATAATTAAAACAAACTTTGTCCAAAAAAATAATCTCTCGATCGATGCGAGTCATTTTTCCAAATCCAAATCCAAATCCAAATCTGAAGCCGAAGCCGAAGCCGAGCGAGCGAGGGGGGTCCCTCTTTCTAACCCTTTTAATAATTAATAGGAGTGTTTCTATATTTAAACTCTCCTATTTTTCTTTCCACCACCGATGAGGGACAAGTGTCTTTTCAATAAAGCATAAGAGGACTTTTCAAGTTCTCAACTTTTCAAGTTCCCAACTTTTTCCAAGTTCCTCTTTCATCATTTATCCAAATCCAAATCCAAATTCAAATTCAAATCCAAATCCAAATCCAAAGTCGAAGCCGAAGCCGAAGCCGAGCCGAGCGAGCGACGACGATGACGGCGCGAGGGGGGTCCCTCTTTCCAACCCTTTTAACAATTAATAGGAGTGTTTCTATATTTAAACTCTCCTATTTTTCTTTCCACCACCGATGAGGGACAAATGTCTTTTCAATAAAGCATAAGAGGACTTTTCAAGTTCCCAACTTTTTCCAAGTTCCTCTTTCATCTTCCCTCAATTTCCCATTAACTCTTGCTACATACCCAACACCAAATATTATTACACTATGCGAAAGTTTTAAAAAGATAAGAATGCAATAAGTTTAGAAAACAAACTCAAAAACTTTATAAATGAAATATAATCTTAATAATAAATATATTTTTAAAACAATTGAACTATGACTAAATTGACTTGTCTATGAAGCCTTTGACAAGCTAAAGATAGGTTGTCAGGACAAGACCTCCGGCTACCTGAATACTCTACTCATTGTTGGGTTTTAGCAATGTGTGAATGGGAAATAAGAAGAGAAGATGGAAAAGTGGGGGAACCAATTTTGGAGGGAAAATGAAAAGTCATTGCAAAGTGCAAATGAATAGTCATTTCTCCCATATTGGTAGAAGAAAGGAAATTGTTGTCCTTATATTAGGAAACACTTCCTTTAGTTCTTAAAGGATTAAGAAGAAGGTTCCTCCTCGCGCTGTCCTCGTCGCTCGCTCGGTTTAGGATTAGGATTTGGAAAATGAATTAGAAATTTGCGTGTAACAGTAAAAACATTCTAAAGGAACCTGTTCTTTTTGAAAAGTCGTTACTTTTCCCAAAAGACACAACAATCTTGGAAAATCGGGTCTGAACAGACGCGTTCCTTACTGCAAATGGCTATAAATAAGAGGTCTTTTTCATTTTTCAAACACTGAAATTTTTTTCTCTCTACATACATTTTCTTACATAAATAAAATTATCGATCGATTGAGTCTGTGTGTGCTCTCGTTGCTGTTCTTGCGTTCGCTGAAATTATTGAAGTTTGAGGTACCGTTACTTCTCTAATAGGTTCATCTGTTTTATCTTGGGAGGAATTAATTTGCAACCTCGGGTATAGTGAGGGGATTAAATTTCTTAAGGAAACACAGTGGTTTATGTGAACTCGGATTACTTATATTCTGTCTATTTCATCTTTTTTATGTTTCTGTATTTTTGACTAACCTGGATATGTATAGGATAACAATCGTAAGAAATTTAATAGTTTCTGTATTTGAGGTTTCTGGAGAATAAAACCTTTATGGTTTTCTACTTTATTTGAATTTTTAAAATTTATTCGATTAACGATTAAAAGAATATAAAAACTTTATCGTTAAATCAGAAACAGGTTATGTAAGGATTTATTCTTTACTGGTAGTAGTTCACTTACTAAAATTTTCTGCCATTTGTGATAGAATAATGACTAATTCAAGTTAAGTAAATGCTGGAACAGTGAGTGCTGCAATAACATGGGTTGCACACAATCGTTCAACTGCTACCCTTGCACTGGCTGAGAAACCTGCAAAGTTTTCTGGAGGCGACTTCAAGAGATGGCAGTAGAAGATGTTCTTCTATCTAACTATGTTGAGTCTGCAGAGGTTCATTAATGAGAACGTTCTTGTTATGTCGGATGAAACTCCGGCTGAAGAATGATTCTTGGTAACAGAAGCATGGACACATTCAGATTTTTTGTGTAAAAACTATATTCTGGGTGGCCTGCAAGATGATCTGTACAATGTGTACAATATTATCAAGACCTCAAAAGAACTCTGGTTTGCTTAAGAAAAGAAGTACAGAACAGAGGATGCCGAAACGAAGAAGTTCATTGTGGCAAAGTTTCTAGACTATAAGATGATAGATAGTAACACCGTCGTCACCCAAGTTAAAGAACTGCAGGTCATAATCCATGATCTCCTTGTTGAAGGTATATATTTATTTAATGCCTAAGTTGGAAATATTAACTTTATTCTTAATACTCACATAATCTTTAATGTAGGATTGGTTGTGAATGATGCTTTACAGGTGGCTGCCATTATTGAGAAGTTACCTCCATTGTGGAAGGACTTCAAAAACTACTTGAAACATAAACGCAAGGAGATGACTGTTGAAGATCTCATGATAAGACTGAGAATCAAAGAGGATAACAAGGCCGAAGAAAAGAGGTCACGTGGTAATTCAACAATATCTGGAGTAAATATTGTTAAAGAAGATCCCACAAATCAAAGAAAAGAAAGAAAGCATCTGGTCCAAAGAGCAATCCTCCTAAGAAGAAATTCAATGGAAACTACTTCAATTGTGGCAAACGTGGTCATAGGGCTACTGAATGTTAGGGTCCAAAGAAGGACAAGAAGAAGGATCAAGAAAATTTAGTTGAATCCAAAGGAGAGATGGACGATCTCTGTGCAATGCTTTCAGAATGCAACTTGGTTGGAAATCCAAGAGAATGGTGGATAGACTCTGGTGCCTCATGCCATGTTTGTGCCAACAAAGAATTATTTTCATCATATACTCCAGCACCTACAGACAAGAAGTTATTTATGGCAAACTCCGTTGTTGCAAAGGTGGAAGGAACTGGCAATGTCCTCTTAAAGATGACATCGGGCAAGCTGGTGACTTTGAATAGGGTCTCGTATGTTTCGAAATTGCGAAAGGCATGAGTTACTATACCAATTCTGACTAAGAACAGATTCAAATGTGTATTTATTTCTGATAAAGTTGTAGTGAGTAATAATGAAATGTATGTAGGAAAATGTTACCTTACTAAGGGTCTCTTTAAACTCAATGTAATTGCAGTTGATATGAATAAAGATTCTGCTTCTTCTGACTTGCTTGAGTCTAAATGTTTATGTCATGAATGTTTGGGACACGTTAATAACAAAACCTTGCAAAAACTAATTAACTTAAATGTTTTGCCTAAATTTGAGTGCAATAAATCAAAATGTCAAGTTTGCGTTGAATCTAAGTATGCTAAGCATCCTTATAAATCTGTTGAAAGGAATTCATATCCCTTAGAACTGATTCACACTGACATTTGTGACATGAAGTCAACACCATCATGTGGTAGGAAAAAGTATTTCATAACTTTTATTGACGATTGCACTAGATACTGTTATATCTATTTCATAAATGGTAAGGATGAAGCAATAGATGCATTTAGGCTGTAACACCCCGTATCCGAAATAGACAAAAATGCAGATTTTGAGGAGTTGCAGGTGCAACCCACGGTTTCCATCCACGAACTGTAGGTCAGACCACGGCCCATGCTGGTGGTCCGTGGTTAACCACTGCAACCCCTCCCCAAACCAACTCAGAAAATTGGCTAGGTCCCGACTCACGGACAGAACCACGGTTCGTGGTCTGTGTTCGTGGATCGAGTCCTCCCTTACCCAGCCTCTTACACAAACTACGGTCGACCAACACGGACCGTCATTCGATCCATGGTCCGTAGGTCTGACCGTAGGTAAGGGTCAGCAGCCAGTTAGATGAAAATTATTAATGGGTCAACTTCAAATGGTCATAACTGTTAGCACAAAATGAATTAGGTGTCCCATCACCTAATATATGATAGATAATTGAATCCTCTTTCAAACGCCACCAAGTTTGCAAAATTCCAACCTTCGAGTAAAAAGATATGCTGGTTTTAGTAAAGCCCTGTCAGGCAGAGTTGATCGACGACCCCAATCGACGGACCATTGATTGAACTATGGCCCGTAGGTGCAGTCCGTCGGTCACTCCGACAACAAGTAAGTTAGGAGTCTTTGGGTCTTTTCCTATTTTGTTGGACCCCTAAGATATGTCATTTAGACCCTAAATCATAAGGTTTTAGTCAGTTTAAGCCTAGAAACATAACTAGCACTTACCTTAGACAAAATCATTAATCAAAACTTAGAAAATTAGAAGCAAGAGAGGAGAAAAAGGTCAAGAACCCTAGTTTAAGAACGCATCAAGGTTCCATCAGTTCTAGCCCCGAAATCGAAAGATTTCTCCGTGGAATTCGTCACTAGGTATGTGGGATTTCACAAGTGGGTTCCTTTCGCCCATTAGGTCCCTAGAATTCAGTCAGATTCTTGATTCCATGATTATGAACAGACTTAGGGTTTCTAGAATTACAACAGATCATCATGAATTAGTTATTAACATATTCCAAATCAAATTATCATATTATTACATCGTTTCTTGCATGAATTTCAGAATCCTAGCTATGTATTTCTTTAGTTCTTGAATTACACATGCTAGGTCAGATATCTCAGTTATTCAGTTATACCTGCCTCAATTTATTAATGCATCATTATCAGATTAATTGTTACATTCTCAGTTTGCATGTTCAGTTATGAGCTATCCGGTATTTACAGAAACTCAGTCATAACCAATTAACATCTTAATTCATAGGAAGTAGCATAATATCGAGTTGGACTAGGGTTCAGCCCATATTGTCCCAGAACTACGAGCCACGTAGGTGTAAGTCCCCTCTGTGGGCAACATTAGTTTAGTGATCATGCCAGCATGCCTCTATACCTCTAACAGGGTATATTGGGTCCTCTCTATGGGGTGTATACATCGGACTCCACATTTAGCTCATGTGGTTTTATGGCAGTTATTAGTAGCTCCCACAGTTCAGTCAGACTCGAATGGATTGACCATATTTCAGTACAGTCAGTATTCAGTTTCAGCATGTTTTAAATTTGGTCATTGCATTAAGTTAGCTTAGTATTTCATATCTATATCATGTTCAAATTATATCATTGCTTTATTGCTTTGTTCAGTTATATGTTATTTCAGCTTTACTCTATCCCGCATGCTTAGTACCTTTCAAGTACTGAAGCATACGTGCGCTACATCTTCTCGTGATGTAGGTTCAGGTTCTCAGCATCCAGATCACGCTTAGATCAGTTCCCGATCTCTAGTTCAGCGAAATCTGAGGTGAGTCCTCATTCTCCGAGGACAATAGTCATGAGTTTCTTTTTAGTATTTTTAGTCTTTAGTTTCAGTTTTGCTAGACTTAGTTTGGAACTGTCCCAACATTTTTAGTCAGTCAGAGGCTATTTTCAGACATAGATAGACTGAGCTTAGTATTGATTTAGTATCTTCTTTATATTAAACTAATCAGTTTTTCATATATCTCAGTTATAGTATATGGGTATTCCCCATCTTTTCATTTTATATATGATTTAGCTTCCGCATCAGTTTATTATCTTTAGTATGCTCATGATCATGTTAACAGGGTTAGCTTGGGATCACTTGTGGTCCTAGGTCCCGTGTCTGCGTCTCGGGGGTAGCCTCGGGGCGTGACAAGCTTGGTATCAAAGCATTAGGTTTAAGAGTCCTAGGATGTCTGAAAAGCCGCACTAAGTAGTGTACTTTTCATGGATGTGAAGTGCACCACATCTAATGAGAAGGAGTTAATGAAGTGTTTTAGGAAATCTTCACTTTCTTGGTATTCTTATCGTGCATTGGTATGATCTCCTTTCTAATCCATCGTTATGCGCTTAAGATCATGCCCCCTTATAGAGATTACGCATGGAAAGCTAATGCAATTCCTCTAGTCCCAGACCATAAGGTTAAGAATGAAGAGTTCCAGAATGCGATCCAACTATTGGCTCAGAGTATGACCAACAAGAACAATCAGCAGGTTCCAGTTCCTACTAACAGAAATAGTGGATCAGTGGCAGCTAGAGTTCAAGATTTTTTTTAGGGATGAATCCGCCTGAATTTTAGGTTCATAGGTTGGTGAAGACCCACATAACTTCATTGATGAGGTTAAGAAGATCTTTGAAATGATGCAGGTAACTGGGAATGATCGGGTTGAGTTAGCATCATACCAACTTAAGGATGTGGCTCATATCTGGTATACTCAGTGCAAGGAGAACAGGGGTATATATGCCACTCCTAGTACTTGGGATTGTTTCAGCGAAACCTTTCTGGATAGGTTTGTTCCCATAGAGTTGAGAGAAGTAAGGGCCCAGGAATTTATAAACTTAAGGCAGGGTAACAAGAGTTTCCAAGAGTATGGGCTCAAGTTTAACCAACTCTCCAGGTATGCTCCTCACATGGTTGTTGATTCCAGGGCTCAGATGAATAAGTTTTTGTATGGTGTGTCAGACTTAAAGAAGACCGAGTATAGGAATGCTATGTTATTGGGAGAGATGAACATCTCTAGGCTCATGACTCATGCTTAACAGGTTGAGGGTGATAAGCTTAGAGAACAGACTAAAGAGACTAAGAAAGCAAGAGCATGTAACTACGAGTATTCCCAACAGAAATTGGGTGGTGGAAATTGCTCGCAGTTTCAGCAGAAGTCTTCGACTCCAGCCCATTCATCAGCTAGTGTTCCATCCCCAAGTTTCCATAATGATCAGAAAGGCAGGGCGTTAGGCTCTAAGTCTCAAGGTAGTGTTTCAGGCACCAAAACTTACCCAACTTTCCTAAAATATAGTAAGAATCATCCGGGCGAGTGCCTTGCAGGTAAGGAAGGATGTTTTGGGTGTGGTTAGTTTGGTCATAGATTGAAGGATTGTCCTTCAAGACATGGTCAAGGAGGAAATAATGGTAGAGCTCAGTCTACAACTTCAGCAGCACGAGCGGGTCGCCAGACTCAGCAGGGTAGCTCATCTGGTACAGCTGGCGGACAGAGCCAAAATAGGCTCTATGCTCTTCAGGCTCATCAAGATCAGGAAGATTCTCCTGATGTAGTCACTGGTACATTACGAGTCTTTGATCTTAATGTTTATGCATTGTTAGATCAGGGGCTACTTTGTCTTTTCTAACTCCTTACATAGCAGTCCAATTCAGTGTTAACCCAGAAACTCTTTCAGAACCCTTCTGAATCTCTACTCCAGTCGGTGACCCAGTTATAGCTAGACGGGTATACAGAAATTGCCCTATCACAGTCTCTCAGAAAGTCACCTCAGCATATCTTATAGCGTTAGAAATGGTAGATTTTGATATAATTCTAGGCATGGATTGGTTTTAGTTCTGTCATGCCTCAGTCGATTGTAGAATTCGGGTTGTTCAGTTCCAATTTCCAAATTAGCCAATCTTAGAATAGAAAGGTAGTAGCTCAGTACCTATATGTCGATTATCTCTTACCTTAAGGCCAGAAAGAGGTGAATCTAGAGGGTGGTGTAGCACATATTGAGGAAAAAGGGAAGGAAGTAGAAAAAGATATTCATCGTCTTGTTCTCTTAAGAGTTAGTCTTACTAACACATCAGATGTTGGTGTGATATTCCAGAATAGATCAGAATCTTCTTTGGTAGTGGAAGTTAAGGAAAAGCAAGACATCGATCCGATATTACTTGAACTCAAGGGTGCAGTCCATCAACAAAGAGTTGAGGTTTTCTCCCAAGGGGGAGATGGTGTACTTCGCTACCAGGGTCGATTATGTGTTCCTAATGTGGGCGAGTTGAGACAACATATTCTTGCAGAGGCTCATAACTCTAGATATTCTATCCATCCAGGTGCCACTAAGATGTACCGCAATCTGCAGGAAGCCTATTGGTGGAATGGTATGAAAAGAGATATAGTAGATTTTGTGGCGAAGTGCCAAAATTGCCAGCAAGTCAAGGTAGAACATCAGAAACCAGGAGGTATGACTCAAGAGATTGACATTCCTACTTGGAAGTGGGAAGTGATCAACATGGACTTCATCACAGGTTTACCTCGTACTCACAGACAACAATACTCCATTTGGGTGATTGTTGATAGGGTTACAAAGTTTTCTCACTTTTTGGCGGTCTAGACTACAGATTCAACAGAGGATTACGCAAAGCTTTACATTAATGAGATTGTGAGGTTACACGGGATTCCTTTGTCTATCATCTCTAATAGAGGTCCTCAGTTTACCTCTCATTTCTGGAAGTCATTTCAGAAAGGTCTTGGTACTCAGGTTAATCTTAGCACAACATTTCATCTGCATACGGATGATCAGGCAGTGCGTACCATTCAGACCTTAGAGGAAATGTTGAGAGATTGTGTGATTGACTTCAAGGGTATTTGGGATGATCACCTTCCTCTTGTTGAGTTTGCCTACAACAATAGTTACCATTCCAGCATTCAGATGGCCCCTTATAAGACATTGTATAGGCGTAGATGTTTATCTCCAGTTGGTTGGTTTGAAGTAGGTGAATCTTCCTTGATAGGACTAGATTCAGTCCTTGATGCTATGGAGAAGGTGCAACTCATTAGAGATAGACTTAAGACTGCTCAGAGTCGCCAGAAGTCTTATGCAGATATGAGAAGAACGGAACTAGAGTTCCAAGTTGATGATTTGGTTTTCCTGAAAGTGTCACCTATGAAGGGGGTGATGAGATTTGGCAAGAAAGGGAAGCTCAGTCCCAGATATGTAGGCCCTTATCGGATCTCGAAAAGGATTGGTAAAGTGGCTTATGAGTTAGAGTTGCCAACAGATTTAGAAGCACTGCATCCACTCTTTCACATTTCACATTTGAAGAAGTGCGTGGGTGATCCAGCATCTGTAGTGTCATTAGAGACTGTGGCTGTAAAAGATAGCCTTTCTTATGAGGATGTACCCGTTGAGATTCTTGATCGTCAGGTTAGAAGGTTGAGAAACAAAGAAGTCGATTCAGTCAAGGTTTTGTGGAGGAGTCAGTCTATAGATGGAGCTGATTAGGAAGCAGAAGCAGCCATGAAGTCCATGTATCCTCATCTCTTTTCTTCTGATTCTATTCCAGCTTGAGGTAATAGTTCCTCTTCAGCTTGTACTTTTATTTTCAGCGTATTTGCATGTTCTTGGAACTCAGTTCAGTCAACAATTAAGTTCTTAGTGTTTAGTGGTAGGGATTGCATACCTCTCCCTCCATTTCAGCTAGTTTAGTCTTCATTCGAGGACGAATGGTCCCAAGGGGGAGATAATGTAACACCCCGTATCCGAAACAAACCAAAAATGTTGATTTTGAAGAGTTGCAGGTGCAACCCATGATTGCCATCCATTGACCGTAGGTAACACCACGACCCGTGCTGGTGGTCCGTGGTTCACAACTGCAACCCCTCCCCAAACCAGCTCAGAAAATTGGCTAAGTCCCAACTGACGGACAGAACCACGATTCGTGGTCTGTGTTCATGGATCGAGACCTCCCTTACCCAGCCTCTTTCACAAACTACGGTCGACTAGCACAGAACGTCATTCGATCCACGGTCCGTAGGTTTAACCGTAGGTGAGGGTCAGTAGCCAGTTAGATGAAAATAATTAATGGATCAACTTCAAATGGTCATAACTCTTAGCAAAAAATGAATTAGGTGTCTCATCACCTATGATATGATAGATAATTGAATCCTCTTTCCAACGCCACCAAGTTTACAAAAATCCAACCTCCGAGTAAAAATATAGGATTGTTTTAGTAAAGCCCTATCAGGCAGAGTTGATCGACGACCCTAATGGACGGACCGTCGATTGACCTACGGCCCGCAGGTCACTCCGACAGCAAGTAAGTTTGGAGTCTTTTGGTTTTTTCCTATTTTGTTGGACCCTTAAGATACGTCGTTTAGACCCTAAATCATGAGGTTTAGTTAGTTTAAGCCTAGAAACATAACTAGAAATTACCTTAGTCAAAATCATTAATCAAAACTTTGAAAATTAGAAGCAAGAGAGGAGAAAAAGGTCAAGAACCCTAGTTCAAGAACGCAGCAACGTTCCATTAGTTCCAGCCCCAAAATCAAAAGATTTCTCCTCGGAATTCGTCAACAGGTATGTGGGATTTGACTAGTGGGTTCCTTTCGCCCATTAGGTCCCTAGAATTCAGTCAGATTCTTGATTCCATGATTATGAACAGACTTAGGGTTTCTAGAATTACAACAGATCATCATGAAATAGTTATTAACATGTTCCAAATCAAATTACCATATTATTACATTGTTTCTTGCATGAATTTCAAAATCCTAGCTATGTATTTCTTTAGTTCTTGAATTACACATGCTAGGTCAGATATCCCAGTTATTCAGTTATACATGCCTCAGTTTATTAATGCATCATTATCAGATTAATTGTTACATTCTCAGTTTGCATGTTCAGTTATGAGCTATCCGGTATTTACAGAAATTCAGTCATAACCAGTTAACCACTTAATTCATTGGGAGTAGCATAATACCGAGTTGGACTAAGGTTCAGCCCATATAGTCCAAGAACTACGAGCCACATAGGTGTAAGTCCCCTCTATGGGCAACATCAGTTTAATGATCATGCCATCATGCCACTATACCTCTGGCAGGGTATATTGGGTCCTCTCTATGGGGCGTATACATCGGACTCCACATTTAGCTCATGTGTTTTTATGTCGGTTATTAGTAGCTCCTACAGTTCAGTCAGACTCTATTGCATTGACCATATTTCAGTACAGTTAGTATTCAGTCTCAGCATGTTTTAAATTTGGTCATTTCATTTAGTTAGCTCAATATTCCGTTTCTATATCATATTCAGATTATATCATTACTTTATTGCTTTGTTCAGTTATATGCTATTTCAGCTTTACTCTGTCCTACATGCTCAGTTCCTTTCAAGTACTGACGCATACGTGCGCTACATCTTCTCGTAATGTAGGTTCAGGTTCTCAGCATCTAGATCACGCTTAGATCGGTTCCCGATCTCAAGTTCAGTGAAATCAGTGGTGAATCCTTATTCTCCGAGGACAATGGTCATGAGTTTCTTTTCAGTATTTTTAGTCTTTAGTTTCAGTTTTGCTAGACTTAGTTGGGACTGTTCCAGCATTTCTAGTCAGTCAGAGGCTATTTTTAGATATAGATAGATTCAGCTTAGTAATGAGTTAATATCTTCTTTGTATTAAACTAATCAAGTTTTCATATATATCAGTTATAGTATATGGGTGTTCCCCATCTTTTCATTTTATTTATTATTTAGCTTCTGCATCAGTTTATTATCTTTAGTATGCTCTTGATCATGCCAGCCGGGTTAGCTTGGGATCAATTTTGGTCCTAGGTCCCGTGTCCGCGTCTCGAGGGTAGCCTTGGGGCATGACATATGCAATATAAAATTGAAGTGGAAAATCAGTTGGATAGAAAGATCAAAATGATCAGATGTGATAGAGGTGGAGAATATGAATCTCCATTTGCAGAAATATGTTTGGAAAATGGAATAATCCATCAAACTACTGCTCCTTACTCTCCTCAATCTAATGGAGTTGCGAAAAAGAAAAACTGAACCATAAAGGAAATGATGAATGCCTTGCTTATAAGTTTAGGTTTACCATAACACTTGTGGGGGAAACTATCCTTACAGCAAATCGAATACTTAGTAGAGTTCCTCACACGAAGACACATGTTATTACATATGAGAAATTGAAAGGTAGAAAACCCAACTTGAAATATTCCAAAGTGTGGGAGTGTCTAGCCAAAGTCCAAGTTCCTATACCTAAGAGGGTGAAAATAGGGCCTAAGATTGTGGATTGTGTATTCATTGGATATGTCACAAATAGTAAGGCATGTCAATTTTTGGTTCATAAGTTCGAACATCTGGATATTCATGATAATACGGTAATGGAATCAGATAATGCTAAATTTTTTGAACATATCTATCCGTATAAAACTAGACTTGAGTCATCTAGTGGGGGGTCTAAACAACGTCGAGAAGAACTAAAAGAAAATGAAACTAATGAAGAGAGTCCAAGGCACAGTAAATGTCAAAGAACATCTACTTCAATTGATATGATTTTGTAACATTCCTTCTTGAGAGTGAGCCTCAAACAATCAAGGAAGCGATGTTGTCTAGCGATTCAACCTCTTGGAAGGAGGGTGTCAATAGTGACATTGAATTAATCCTAACAATCATACTTGAGAGTTGGTTGATCTTCCTCCAGGGAACAAACCCTTGGGTTCAAAATGGATCTTCAAAAGGAAGATGAAAGATGATGGAACTATTGACAAATATAAAGCAAGACTTGTTGTCAAAGGCTTTAAACAGAAAGAAGATCTTGATAATTTTGACACATAGTCGCCAGTGACTAGGATTACATCAATTCAGATGTTAATTGCCCTAGCTGCCATATACGGTCTTGAAATCCATCAAATGGATGTGAAAACCGCCTTCTTAAATGGAGAGCTGGAGGAAGAGATTTACATGGATCAGCCTGAGGGCTTCGTAGATCCCGGTAAAGAAAAGAAAGTATGCAAACTTGTTAAGTCACTTTATGGACTAAAACAAGCACCGAAGCAATGACATGCAAAGTTTGATCAAACCATGTTGTCAAATGGATTTAAGATCAATGAATGTGATAAACATGTTTACATTAAAGACACTTCGAATCATGAAGTCATTGTATGCCTATATGTGGATGACATGTTGATAATGAGCAATGACATTGCCAATGTAAAAGCTACTAAGTGTATGCTCACTAGTAAGTTTGATATGAAAAATCTAACAGTTGCTGATTTGATTGTGGGAATTAAGTTTCATAAAACTCCTAACGGTCTAGCATTGTCTCAATCTCATTATATTCAAAAGGTACTTGAAAAATTCAAGTATTTGAATTTCAAAAAGATAAAGATTCCAATTGATGTGAACCTTAATCTTGCTAAGAATAAAGGTGAAAGTCAGTCTCAATTGGATTATGCCAGAGTATTGGGAAATTTGATGTGTGTCATGAATTGTACACGACCAGACATAGCTTGGCTATAAGTAAACTGAGTTGATACACAATTAATCCCAATCAAAATCATTGGATGGAAATGAAGAGAGTTTTGGGGTACTTAGAAGACACTCAAAACTATGTTTTGCATTACAAAAAATATCCAGCAGTTCTTGAAAGATATAGTCATGCAAATTGGATTACTGGGTCAACTGGAATGAAATCCACGAGTGGATATGTTTTCACTATTGGTGGAGGAGCAATATCTTGGAAATCATCCAAACAAACATGTATAGCTCGCTCTACAATGGACTCTGAATTCATC
The DNA here is from genome assembly GCF_019186545.1 of Solanum stenotomum. NCBI lineage: Eukaryota > Viridiplantae > Streptophyta > Magnoliopsida > Solanales > Solanaceae > Solanum > Solanum stenotomum. The sequence continues at coordinate 46,901,153 of NC_064286.1, read as the reverse complement.
TCCTTAGACAAGACAGGTGAATAAGCTGAATGGCTCTAGAATTTCTTAGAAGATATTCCATTTTGGCCCAAACCAATTGCCCCTATATGCATACACTGTGTTAGTTAAGCTGCAATAGGAAGGGCTGGAAGCATTATGTATAACGGGAAGTCTCATCACATAAGATGAAGACATAACTCTGTTAGACAACTACTCTATAGTGGAATTATCACAATTGACTATGTAAAGTCTAAGCATAATGTGTTGGATCCACTTACAAAAGGCCTAACTAGAGAGGGAATTGAGAGATCATTGACAGGAATGGGACTATGGCTGAGAACAAGTCATCGTGGCGGCAACTCTACCTAGAAGACTGGAGATCCCAAGATCTAAGTTCAAGGAGATAAAACAAAGTCATAGATGACGGTTCAACATTGTCAAAAATTATTATATGGTTCATTCTCATGATGAGACAATGTTCAGTAACTAGGATAAAGGCATAAGGACTTTTTAATGGTTTCTAAGTTTGATACAGGGTATATCAAATAGTGTATCTACGAGATAACACATTTAGAAACCACCTATGCGCTCATGGCTGAAACGAACAAAACAATGAGAACCAAAAATAGTTCAAGGGTTGATTGTATGACTTATGTTGTCTAGGTATAGACCAAAGCTCGACGGTTCAAAGATATCAAATCTATTGATTGAAAGAGTATATCTGATATATGTTCACTACAGAAAGTTTAAAGGGAAACCTACTTATTCAGATATGATTAACCCTTACTAAAACAATAGTCATTCCCTATTCATGTGGAGGATTGTTGGGTTTTAGCAAGGTGTGAATGGGAAATAAGAAGAGAAAATGAAAAAGTGGGGGAATCAATTTTTGAGGGAAAATGAAAAGTCATTGCAAAGTGTAAATGAAAAGTCATTTCTCCCATATTGGTAGAAGAAAGAAAATTGTTGTCCTTATATTAGGAAACACTTCCTTTAGTTCTTAAAGGGTTAAGAAGAAGGTGCCCCCTCGCGCCGTCGTCGTCGCTTCGGCTTCGGATTCGCCAAGTGATGTGATTGATTGATAATATTTGTGGACAAAATTTATTTAATAAATCTTGTTAATCGATTTCCTTTCTCTTATAAACTAATTCAGAATGTTAGTTAAATAACATAATTAATTTGGCGCAATAAAATTTATTTGAAATTCACGTGTAACGATAAAAACGTTTTGAAGGGACCTGTTCCTTTCGAAAAGTCGTTACTTTTCCCAAAATATACAACATTCTGGAAAAAATGGGTTTGAATAGATTTGTCTGAACAGACGCGTTCCTTGCTGCAAATGGCTACAAATAAGAGGTCTTTTTTCATTTTTCAAACATTGAAAATTTTTCCTCTCTGCATACATTGTCTTACATGAATAAAATTATCGATCGACTGAGTTTGTGTGTGCTCTCATTGTTGTTCTTGCATTCGCTGAAATTATTGAAGTTTGAGGTACCGCTACTTCTCTAATAGGTTAATCTGTTTTATCTTGGAAGGAATTAATCTGCAACCTCGGGTACAGTGAGGGGATAAAATTTCTTAAGGAAACACAGTGGTTTCTGTGGACTCGGATTACTTACATTCTGTCTATTTCATCTATTTTCTGTTTTTGTATTTTTGACCAACCTGAATATGAAGAGGATAACACTCATAACATATGCTAACTTCCAATACTCAAGATTAAATTGGATACAACCGAAGGCAAGGACGTCTCACCAATGCTTGATGAAAGTGATCGTACTAATGTGTCTGATGAGTATCCTAAATACCTGAATCTACATTATCAAATAATGCAACGCCAAATGATGTATGTACATGGAACGTATGGTATGTGAAATGTCTGAATGACATAACTAGTTAAATCTGAGCATACTGAGCTAAATGAAGAACCTCCTGAAACAAAAAACAACTAGATAATAAACATACATGTGTACTTTAACAACAAATCTAACTCGTCTCATAGTTAAATCTGAGCATACTGAGCTAAATGAAGAACCTCCTGAAACAAAAATCAACTAGATAATAAAACATACATGTGTACTTTAACAACAAATCTGACCCATGGTTGCCGAGAGATTTTGGGGCCGTATTATCAAAGTACGAGTCATAGTAATGATACCACGAGTCATACTCTAACTCGTGGTGCTTTGGACTGAAATTTTCAGATTGAAGTGTCTCTAGTAAAACGATCATAACTAATTTTTACTCGTGATCTGGATTCAAGAACGGTTATGGAGTTTGAAAGAAGACTAACACATGTAATTTAATAAGTAGAGGGACATAAAGTACTCTTCATATTCAAAGAAATATGGTCATTTGAAGTTTACTCTTGCATTGTCTTATGCAAAAGCTTAATCGGTAGATAATATTTGAGCTTAACTTTGTGCTAGAGGTTCCTTATGACTCTTGTATGCACCTAAAGTTTTGCTCTTGAAATATAGCAAATAGGAAAGGAAAATAGCAGGAAAACAATAGTATTTCTATTTGAATTTGTGCTATGTTACAATCTTTATAAAGTCTTTTATAAAAGAGATGTAATCCCCCGATTCTTAACCTTATAATTGTTCTTGACTCAATGAAATACTTGTGGCTCAACACTTGGAGCGAAGACTTCTTTGTTGCGGAAGACTTGCAGATCACTGCTGAAGAGCAAGGATTCTCTATGTATTTTCGTCTCCTTTTGGTTTTATATGAAGACCCCTTTATATAGGCATGAACTAGTGTTTTAGGGGTATTGTGGTCCAAGTAATTTAGAGGATCTTGGGCTTGAAGAATGTGAGTTGGGCTCGTCTTGTAAACTTAATGGAGTGACACAAATATAATATTTGAACTTTATTCGAGTCATACCATTTTGACTTAAATATTAATCCAAATTTATTAACCAATAATTTGACTTGGTCAAAGTATCAAGAATTTATAATTTAATCCAAATTTAATATGGATTTATCAATAAAAGTTCGTTGTCTACAACCTTAATTCACATCCAATACACTTTTCAAAATTAGGAATTGATCTTAACTTAGGAATTTTCGAAGTATTACACATGCATGTCTTGATAAAAGATATGTATCATAGAAAATATTATATGCTGAGAATACTAAAGGAAAAGATGCTCTTTCATTCAATTAGATTTTGCTTACCAAGTAATTCAGAAGCCTTTTTTAAAATCTATAAATTCCCAATTTACTGCCATAACTAATCAGCTCAACAAAATATTAAATAAAAACCTGTGATACAGTTTAAAGTATTCTCCACAAAGACATGATCTCCACAAGGCATAAATAAAGAGATGTATCAAATGAATATTTTATTGAGGGAAATTGGACCGGGTCATCCATGTGGATCAACCCAGTTCAACTAAACCAGCTTCACCTCCAACTATTGCTCCTCATTCTGGCCAACCTCAGATATTCATTATACGGAAACTTGTGCAAACTATTGGGTTATGCCATAGATTTGCATGAAAGAGAAATGCTAAAGTTTACTTTTTTGTAATAAGGAAACCACAAACATACACTAAGAGACATGTTGTTCTTTTATCATTATATCTACCAAAGATTTACTACAAATAGTAAAAGGATTAGAACAGTAGAATGTTCTATCATACAAACATCCTTTAACAGATATATTAAAATCAATGAAAACCCTTTTGGTGGCGATATTTTGAAAATCTGTGGCGACTAATTTGTCGCCGCTAAAGGCCTAGTCCTACTTGCCCACATTTAGGTGGAGGGATTAGTCTCATGTGGCTTGCCACGTCACTAAAAATATGGGTTGTTAAATCTTTGAGCGTATTTGTGGTCTTTTGGGATAACAGTGGGGGCACTTTTTTCCCAAATGTAATAGAGGGCATAAGTGGTTTATTTCACATAGTTCACGGGCAATTTTAACCCTTTTCTGTACATTTTATTAATGAACTTCATCTAAAAATATAAAACATTGATAATATCTGATTCAAATGGCTAAATAAGGTAAATGAAAAAAAAATTCACTTATTTTGTTTTGACTTCTAGAAGTCATCCAAAAGGATAATAATAGAAAGTAACATTTAATTTTTTTTCCTTAAATATTTTTCAAGAAGTCATTCAAAAGGATGATAACGAAAAGCAGCATTTAATTTTTTTTTCTTAAATATTTTCAAGAAGTCATCCAACTTTATCTAGTCAATGTCTATAGTCATTTTGGCTTGAAATAAAATTTCCGAAATCTTGGAGTCCACTATATATGAAGGTCCAACCGACCATAACCCTCAAAACAAGCAAACCATTTTGTTCAAAGGAAATGCTAGTCATGGACGTCAAAAGTTCAGTTTGCAAAGGAAGTAGAATCTCCCATCATGTCACGAGAATTATGGATCTTCCATGGGTGATCATGATTGAAATTCTTTCAAGATTGCCAATCAAGCCCATTTTTCGATGTAGAGCTGTTTGTAAACTCTGGTATAGCCTTTTAACTTCCGACCCTTTGTTTTTTAACATGCATCAAACAAGATCCCTTAATTTCCCCAATATTTTATTTTTGGATGGTCAGTGCAATCCTTTGCTTCTAGAACTCAAAGCAGAGTACGATTATTATGTTCACCGCTGTAACAGAACCGTTCAGGTGACTCCTAAGTTTCACTTCCATCCAAGGAGTGCGATTTTAGTTGGTTCTTGTAATGGATTTATTTGTTTGGTGGGTGGTTTGACGCACATTGAGAATCATTCGGTTTACATTAACAATCCTCTTTTGGGTGAGTATTTCAAACTTGAATTACCCAAATGGGAGATAAGTGTTACTCAAGTTGCTTATGGGTTTTGCTTTAGCGAAGTCTCTGGAGAGTATAAAGTATTGAAATTAGTTGATAGAAAGGTTCAGGATGATACTAGAGCTTCAGAATTGGAGGTTTATACTCCTGTAGTTTATGAGAAATGGAGAAATATGGGTGAATTCCGTGTCCTGTATGGTATGATTTTGGAAAGGCTAATGTCAATGGTGCTCCTCATTGGATGGATAGCGAAAAAACTGACAGCATTTACTCTTTCGATGTTGAGACAGAAAAGATCAAGTCCCTGCCTGCTCCACCTGGTTTGGAAACTCCATCCTCGAACTTGAGGCTAGCAGAGTTGGGGAACTGTCTGTGTTTGACTGATAATATCCACATATGGAATGTTAATATTAATATATGGTGGATGAAAGAGTATGGCATTGCAGAATCTTGGACTAAAAATAGCATTTTGGTGGAATCTATTCCGCGTGGTATGGTTAACTATAGTTTTGAACCTATATTTATTTGGAAAGATGGAGAAATCTTGTTTCAAAGTCGCTCAAAACTAGCTTTGTACAACCCAGAAATGAAGACGTTCAGGGTGGTTAATGTTGACGGTGATGTCATTGCATCAACTAAATACACTCCAAGCTTTTATTCTCTCAAGACTGTCATGGGGGACGACTTTCAAGTCACAAACGTTTATTCGAAGACTGAGATAGTTTAGAGTAGTTTTTTTTATCTTATTTCCTTCGGGATATGATGTTTTGCTTTTGTACATCTGATATAAACTTTTACTATTTTGTGGACTCTTTTGAATTCTCGATAGAGAAATATTAATAAGTAATTACTATTTTGTATTATGAATATTTGATGAAATTGATGTTTTTTTGGAAACAGATGGTGTAAGTTTTTCTTTTATATTGCTAATAATAAGGTAACTAGTATACATATCGACATATGCACAAATAATAGTTAAATTAATCATTTCACATTGTGGTCTGATTTGTGAGAGCATACTCAATTATATTGCATTAACTAAAATTTATTTGCTATCTTATTTCTAATTACAATTTATATACCCAATAACACTTTGGAATGAATGTTACTCATGTCTAAGTGAGTGTGTTTGCACAGGAAAATGAAGCATTTATTGAACCTGAGCTCCATTAAAAAAAATTAGACTCTTCAATATTCTTTATAATTGGTAATAAGAACTCTTGATTGATTTTCTAAGTAAGTTAATTTTTGCGTAAATAATTTATACGTCGTTAATGTGTTGAACTTAAACTCTTTTTCCTATTAATTTCTAGTGAACGGACACAACTACGACATTTATGTTATAAAGGTTATGGGGAAATTTACATATCATCACTCAAAGAATCAACCTTTAAATACGAACAGGGTTATAACTAAGGAAAAGAAATCCAAAATAATCTCAGAAATTCCTACAAATTTGATGTAATATTATATACAAAGACACTACATATTATGTAACGCTCTCCTCAAATCGATCATAGATGTTAATTATGTCCAGCTTTATATAAAGATATTTCACTCATGCTTCATTTTCGACTTTCATAAACATTTACCAAGTTACTCTCTTGACTTAATCTTCGTCGGAATCCCTGACATACTGCTGGCTCCGCCCTTGGTTAGTCCTTACTTAGAAATAATAAAATTAAAGTTATAAGCAAACAGTTGTGTCCAACATCTCAATAGACACTTCTTTTGATCCAGGCCACCACTCTTACTGGTTGGTCATAACTAGCACCCCTCTTTGGTCTAGTCCACCACTATTGGCATCCTATGTAGATATTACTTTGAGTCATGGCTTTAAGCGCTAATAAATCTACTCTAATACAATTTTTTATTGACTGGATAAGACACTCCCTCTCTTGAATTCTGCCATTGATGCTTGGTGCGTGCTCCAAAGCTTTGAGATTGAACACCGATCACTGAACTTGATATGGTATCAATGCCACTTTTGGTACTTAAAGTTTTTAACTCTAGCTACCTCTAGTTTAGAAATAAAAAAAAGTAAGAATATAGCTTCTCACTCTCTTAAGGAAGGTGTATTTCACTCTTTCTGCCACATAAACATATATACGGGCATCTATTCCACTTTAAAATAATATAACGGGTTCATATGATCCTCCCAAAATTAAAGTGTCTAACACCAATTTTGATTGATGTTTGAGTGGTTTTTGATTCGTTTCCCAAATATATTTGATATTAAGATTTTAGATATTAAACTAGTTGTAAATGAAGAGGTTACGAATATATATTCCTCATCTTCTATTTTATAATTATTCAGAAGAGTAAAATTCAAAATATAATATGATATTCATGTGTTATTATTTGTACAGAATAAAAAAGAGTATTACACATTGAATAAATAAAAATTGATCGACACTTGACCCCTACAAAAAATGAATGATATGCTTATTTACATTATACAAATATTGTATATTAGACAATTTAAATAATGAAGGATTTAGTGCACCAAATATTTAAAGTATACTGTTTATTTTCTTTCCTTTTTTGGATGGTATTTAACAAAAAAATTTGACAAGATCTTCAAATTTTTTCATTTCCAAAAAAAAAATGGCTCAAAATAATTTTTTTCTCAAGTTTAAATTTTAAAATCTATTGCCAAATGAGAGATTAATTATTTAAACTTTATTCCAAGAAGCAAAAGGTTTTATATTTATAATTTTTATTGTAAACTCGTGCTGACGAATTGATTGTCTTTTTTATTATTTTCTTTTAAATAATAAAATTTATGTTGTGTGAAGGTATTTTTCAGTATTTTATATCTTATTAGGGTAAATAATGAAGGAGTACTAATTGAGTAAGGAAAGAGTTAATATAAAAATAAATATTAAAGTACTATATAGTCAAACTACGTACAGTAGAAAAACATAATATCATACTTATTTGTACTTATAACTATAATTGACAATACAAATATCTAATTAAAATATTTTCCCCTTTTGATTATTTATTCAAATATAAAGTTTTGAACAAAAGTAATTGTTATATATTTTTGTATGAGTTGTGACATTAATTCTTCCAACTTCATTGCTCCAATGGATTATTTTGAAAGTTTGTCAGAAGGTTGCAAATTTGAAATCATTTCAAAAATAACTCCAGCAGATGCAGTAAGATCAATAATTTTATCCAAAGTATTCAAATTTGTTGCTGAATCAGATGAAATTTGGAGAAGATTTTTGCTCCATGATTATCAAGAAATAATTGATAGATCTAAGTTTCCTCTTGTTTGCAACACCAAAAAGGAGCTCTTTTTCCGTTTGCGTGATTCTCCCATTCTCCTTTATGGAGGCAAACTGGTAAAATTTCATTTTGATGTGGTTATTTTTTTATGATTTTAGTTATTTTTCTATTTAATATTGATAGTGTGTACATACCTAAATTGTTTATCGATATATGCTACCTCTCATAGGAGGCAAAATCATGATTTAATCTTGATGGATTAAATTTCTATGCTCGTAATATTTAACTTGTTATTTTTAATGTTCTGGGTTCATATCTACTAGTTGTTATATTTATCATGATTTTTTACACATAAAAATAATGCGTTGATATGGAAGTACTGGATTAAGATGAATCCTTAATTAATATCTTCATATGTTTCTACCTCTCATCAACACATGCACCAGATAGTGACGGAGTAAAAAATTCATGTATAGAGATTAAAAAAAATACAAGGTGTCACACCTAGGGTTTAAACTCAGAAGCTAAAATAATCTATGAACTCTCTTTGTCACTAAACTAGAAATTTTCGTTATCTTAAGTGAATTAGATAGTCCATATATAATTTTAAATAATCATTTAACCCTATTTGCGTCGCTCTAATATCAAGTGAGGTTTGAACTATTTTCCATCCTCTGTCTCTTCTCCTAATACCAAAGTACTCGGATAACTCAAGTAGGTTAAAAGAAATGACCACCTTGTATTTTATTTTTATATTCACCAAAATTTAAAATGTAATCTCTTATAATCTGTTGTTCAATTCATTGATTCCCATACTTATCACATTTGATGTTTATTTTATACTCATTTTGTTGGGTAGGGGGTAATACAATTCCCATTTTTTATTCCGTTTCTCTCTCCAAAGATTAGGTTACTCAAATTGAACAATGTGCCCTTTGACTGCTTGCTATCTATTATGTTCTATTGTATCATATTAGTAATTACAATATTTATATTGATTGTTACTTAAATTTTATTCTATTATATCAGTAAATACATCATTATAAAAAGATGAAAGTCTCAGGTTCTATAATGAATAATTTGATGTGGTGTGTTTCTTTACTTTTCATTTTCTTATTACTTTATAATCCTATTTTATCAAAGTCTATACTCTTTTTATATAAGAACTTTACCACCTGTGCTATTTTTCTTTATAATATTGTAGGTTTATAATCTTCAATTGTTGATATGTGACATAACATGGAAAACAATCTATCCAAACATTATTTCATTAAAAGAATACAATGTGATACATTGTGAAACAATATTTGTGAAGTAAGCATCCAAACAAGTAAGATGAAAACGCTTGGAAATGAAAAAAAAATACTATGAAACGCTTTCTTTGATCTTACATGGTGTAAATTTAGATTAATCAAACTGAAATTTTATTATTTCTATTTCAGAGTTTTTTTCTTGATAAGCATAGTGGAGATAAGTGTTTTATAATAGCACCGAGAGAGCTCATAATTTTAGATAGTGATGATGCATTCTCTTGGCTATGGGGTGCACGCCGCGATTCCAGATTCATCTCTTTTCATTTTCTTTGTTTGATCTACAACTTCATTGATTTACAAATACGTTTTCCTTCGAGAGGTTTTATTCAACAAAGTAGTTTTCTTTCCTTCCTCTTCTCTTTACACTGACTTCTCTCTCTCTATGAATTTTTTCATTGATGCTTGGTGCTCCAAAGCTTGGAAACCAAACACCAATCACTTAACTTGATAGATATCATATAATAAAATATTACAAGTTAGCCTATAGATATATAAGAACCTAAATAGTAGCAATTGGAATGTGAAAGATGATATTACCTTCATTTAGGTGTACCGTAGGATAATTATTACCTTTATTTTAATATGCACTGAATCAAACATTATGATAATTTGGTATGGATACAAAAATATCATAAATTACATTATGTATTCTATATGCATATTCATATTGGGTAGATGAAGAGACTAGCTGTTAATCATGACTCCAAAACTGATAATGGCTCAACTTGGAAAATTTGCAAAGATAATGAATTGGGATAGGAGATGTTAGATTAGTATAACAACTAAGAGCAAATATTAACATCAAAGAATGTGTGGCAATGGATGGGGTTGCTGCTCTCCAAACTAAAAGTTATGGTCGTTTGAAGTTGTCCAAAAACTCAACTTTAACACATTTAAAAATTTCCAGATTTTTATACTTTCCAAAAATGACTATTTCCTCTTTTTAAATTCCTCTTTAGTTATTTCTAGTTACGGGGTGTTACAATATCTCCCCCTTGGGAACATTCGTCCTCGAATGGGCTTACTCTTACTAGGCTAAGAGTGTAACTTCAAGTTCAAACACCCAACAAGCAAATGCAAACAAACAACATGCTCACCCATAATTTAAAGAGTACTAAGAAGAGAATTAGTACCTTGGTCTGCATTTTCTTCGGATTGAAATATATGTGGATATCTCTTCTTCACATCCTCTTCAGCTTCCCAAGTAGCTTCTTCAACAAATTGGTTCCTCCAAAGGACTTGTACTGATGCTACTTCTTTTGTTCTTAACTTGCGAACTTGACGACCTAGAATCTGAACCGGAATCTCTCCATAAGATAAGGTATCCTTGATCTCAATATTTGCAGTTGGTATGATCACTGAAGGATCACCCATGCACTTCTTCAATATAGAGATGTGAAACACCGGATGAACAGTGACTAACTCTTGTGGTAGCTCCAACTCATAAGCTACATTGTCAATCCTCTTGGATATTCGATAAGGTCCAATATACCGGGGACTAAGGTTCCCCTTCTTACCAAACCTCATAACACCCTTCATGGGAGAAACTTATAGATATACCCAATCATCTACTTCAAACTCTAACTCCCTTCTCCTAACATCAGTGTAGGATTTTTGATGACTCTGTGTCGCTTTCAACCTCTCTTGAATCACTTTCACCTTCTCCATATCTTGGTGAACTAAATCTCGTCCTATCAACTCTGATTCACCAACTTCAAACCATCCAATAGGAGATTTTCATCTTTTCCTATAAAGAGCTTCATAAGAAGTCATTTGGATCCTAGAGTGGTAACTATTACTATAAGCAAATTCAATAAGAGGTAGGTGATCATCCCAATTACCTTTAAAATCAATCATATATGCCCTCAACATATCCTCTAAAGTCTAAATAGTGCGCTCTTCTTGCCCATATGTCTGAGGATGAAAGACAGTACTTAAGTTAACCTTTGAACCCAAGCCCTTTTGGAATGACTTCCAAAACTGTGCAGTAAATTGCGCTCCTCTGTCTGAAATAATGGAGACCAAAGCTCCATGAAGTCTAACTACTTCTTGAAGATACAACTTAGAATAATCTTCTGCCGAATATATGGTCTTTACCAGCAAAAAGTGGGCTGATTTCGTCATTCTATCAACAATCACCCAAATAGAATCATGCTGCCTACGAGACCTTGGTAACCTTGTGCTGAAGTCCATATTAATCATATCCCACTTCCATTCCAAAATTTCTATATTCTGAGCCAAACCACCGGGCCTTTGGTGCTTTACTTTAACTTGTTGGCAAATTGGACACCTAGCAACAAATTCTGCAATGCCCTTCTTCATACTATTCCACCAATACACCTCTCTTAAGTCACGATACATCTTTGTGGAACCCAGATGAATGGAATATCTGGAGCTATGATCTTCCTGTGATCCTCTCTTAGAGTCCATCCACAATTGGTACACACAATATGCCTTGATATCTCAATACACCATCTCCCCATTGTTCAAAAGCTAATACTTTTTGCTAATGAACATTTTTCTTCAATTCAAGCAAAATTAGGTCTTAGTCTTGCTTTTATTTCACTTCTGACACTAATGATAATTAAGCCCCATTCATCACCACTACTCCTCCTTCTGTGGAAACCATTAGTCGGACTCCTAATCGTGCAAGTCTATCAACATTTTTCGCTAACTCTCTTTTTTCTTCCTCAACATGGTTGGTACTACCCATAGACAACCTTCTTAAGGCATCAACGACAACATTAGCCTTACCTCGGTGATAAAGAATACTCATGTCATAATCTTTGAGTAATTTTAACCACCCCATTTGTCTGAGATTAGGCTCTGTCTAAGTGAACACATACTAAAGACTCTTGTGATCAGTGAATACATCAATATGAACACCATACAAATAATGGCGCCATATCTTCAAAGCAAATACTACATCAGCCAACTCTAAGTCATGGGTTGGGTAATTCTTCTCATGAACTTTCAATTGTCTAGAGGCATAAGCTACAACCTTGACATTCTACATTAACACATAACCCCAGCCAACTCTAGATGCATCACAATACACCACAAAACCTTGAGTACCTTCTCGTAAGGTCAATACTGGGGCAATAGTCAACCACTTTTTCAATTTTTGAAAGCTTTTCTCACAAGCTTCTGACCACTGAAACTTAATTGTCTTCTGAGTCAACTTGGTCAAAGGAGACAAAATAAATGAGAATCAATCTACGAACCTGCTATAATAGCCAAACCCAAGAAACTCCTAATATCAGTTGAAGATGTGGGTCTAGGCAAATTCTGTACTGCCTCAATTTTCTGAGTATCAACTTTAATTCCCTCTCCAGACACAATGTGGCCTAAGAATGCCACAGACTCAAGCCAAAACTCACACTTAGAGAACTTGGCATAAAACTCTCTATCTTTTAAAGTATGAAGAACTATTCTGAGATGTCTAGCATGAACTTCTTCATTCCTTGAATAAATTAGTATGTCATCAATAAAAATGATAACAAACATATCTAAATAAGGTTTGAAAATTGTATTCATAAGGTCCATGAATGCTGCAGGCGTATTAGTCAAACCAAAGGACATGACCAGAAACTCATGAAGACCATAATGGGTTCTAAAAGCAATCTTTGGAATATCACATTCCCTTACTCTTAGCTGATGGTAGCCAGATCTGAGATCTATCTTAAAGAAACAGGTGGAACCCTGAAGTTGATAGAAAAGATCATCAATTCTCGGAAGAGGATACTTGTTCTTGATGGTAACCTTGTTCAACTGACGGTAATCTATACACATCCTAAGGGAACTATCATTCTTTCTCACTAATAAGACCGGAGCTCCCCAAGGTGAGATACTTGGTCGAATAAAGCCCTTATCTAGGAGATTTTTCAACTGCTCTTTAAGAACTTTCAACTCTGTTGGTGCCATTTTATATGGCAAAATGGATATAGGATGAGTATCTGGAAGAACATCTATACCAAAGTCTATCTCTCTCTCAGGAGGGACTTTGGGTAGATCATCTGGGAAGAGTTCTGGAAACTCTTTTACTACTGGAACTGACTGAATATGAGGTATCTCAACACTAGAGTCATTAACTCGGACTAAGTGATAGAAACACCCCTTGGAAACTAACTTTCTTGCCTTAAGCTACAAAATGAAAAGTCCCTTAGGCACTACTGAATTACTTTTCCACTCTAAGACAGGCTCATTTGGGAACTGAAACTTATCGACTCGAGTTTTACAATCAACTGAGGCATAACAGCATGAAGTCAGTCCATACCAATAATGACATCAAAATCTACCATGTCTAACTCAATTAAATCAGCCATGGTACTCTTGTGATTGACAAAAATGGTACAATGACGATAGACTCTCTCTACTAGAATAAACTCACCAACAGGTGTAGAGACACTGAAGGGTTCACTAAGTTAATCAGGAATAACATCAAAACTCATAGCAACATATGGAGTTACAAAAGATAAACTCGCTCCTGGATCTAGAAAAGCATAAACATTACAGTCCAATATTTAGATGATACCAGTGACAACATCTGGCGAATCCTCTTGCACTTGGCGATTGGTGATAGCATATAGGCGGTTTGATCCTCCGCCAATATCTGAAGTAGCCCCTCTAGGTGCATCTTTGTCTGGTGGAGCAACTGAAGAAGACTGGGCTCTATTGCCCCCATTACCATTACCTTGCTTGTTCTTTGGACACCCTCACATGAAATGCCCATTCTGACCACACTTGAAACAACCAGTGGATCCCTCACGACAAGTACCTAAGTGGTTCCTACCACACTTAGCGCAAGCAGGAGGCTTACTACCCCTTTGCGCCACACTACCTTGAGAATATACAGGCTTGGCTCTGAAATTCTGACTATTTTACTCACTTTTGTTCTTAGGTGCAGGTGCACTAGCAGATGATGGAGTAGGTCCCTTCTGTTTCTGTTGGAAGGATGACCGGTTGGCATTACTCTTCTGCTGCCTAAACTCATTCCATGTATTTGCCCTCTTGTTCTTAAACTCCTCTCTATCCCTCAACTTCTCTTCCTCAACCTGATACACATAGACCATCAATCTTGAGATATCCATGTCACCTATAAGTATTGCAGCCTTACCTTCCTTACTCGACACACGAGACAGCCCATCAACAAACAAGCTCATTCTACTCCTCATGTCTGCAACCATCTCTGAAGCATAACCGGACAGTTGGGTGAACTTCAACCCATACTCATGAACGCCTAGTGACTCTTTCTTAAGGGTAAGTAACTATCGTACCTTAGCCTCTTTCAGTTCTCGTGGAAAGAAACGCCCCGAGAAGGCCTCCTCAAAACAAGCCCAACTCGTAGGTGGTGCATCATCAGCTCGATTTTTCTTCCATTGATCGAACCAAATCCTAGCGACACCCTTCGTTTGGTATGTAGCTAGTTCCACCCTTTCAGTATCAGTAACATGCATGACATCAAATACCTTTTGCAGCTTCTTAATAAATGTCAAGATGTTAAAGATAGTTTAAAAATTGAAGCTAGAAAATTGTATCAGTTGCATAATTCTAATAGAATAAATGTAGTACGTAATGAAGAGCCTAAAAGTTATATGAGTAGATATAATGAAGATTATCTTGATGATATGATAGATTGTTATCTTGAACTTTCTCATAATGATAGAAATAATTTTGATGCATATATTAATCAAAATAAAGAACCTACTATTGTTGATCTTCTAGAATGGTGGAGCAATCGCGGGCAGGGATTTCCAAAGCTTCAACCGGTTGCTCGAGATGTGTTAGCTATTCAAGCATCTTCAGTAGCTCGGAAGGCGCTTTCAGTGCAACAAGATTTCAAATTGGAGAGCATATATATTCATTAGCAGCAGATAGCTTGGAGATATCGGTACTATTTAGAGATTGGATTAATGGAGAGAGAAGAAGTTATGGTCGTCCGCCTTTACTGACCAAATTTGAAAAAGATGTTGATGAAATAATGCAAGATTTTAGTGACGACGACATTGATGCAATGGAGGAACTATCTAGTCAACCAATTCCGGAGCATGTTACTAGAGAAATGTTAAATGATTTAAAAAAAACGATTTCCTTGGTAGGATGAACTATTAAATTTAAATGTCTATTAGTATGAGTATGATAATTCGAGGTCTAATTCAAATAGAACCCTTCCTAGAAGGTGGCTGTGTAGATTAGATTTTTTAAAACTTTACTAATATTTTGTAACTAAACTTGTACTATTTAATTAATATTAATAATAGTATAGGCTATTCGCCTTAATTTTTTTTTATTATTGTCTTAAATCTAAATTTTCAAACTTTTATAGTTTTAAAGTTTAAAATTTAAATTTTCAAACTTTTAATGTGTGAAATTTAAACTTTTATAGTTTTATAGTTTTAAAGTTTGAATTTAAATTTTCAAACTTTTAAAGTGTGAAATTTAAACTTTTATAGTTTTATAGTTTTAAAGTTTGAATTTAATATTTCAAACTATTAAAGTGTGAATTTTAAACTTTTATACTTTTAAAGTTTGAACGTTTGTATTTAAAACTTTAAAAGTATAAATTTTTAACTTTAAAATTATAAAAGTTTTAATATTATTTGAGTAATGTACCTAATTTTTTTAATTTTAATAATCAATTAATTTATTTTAAATTATAGCCATTGGGACCCGGTTTCCGGTCCGGGACGGGTATACATATTTTTTCCGGAACTACCGGTTTCGGTCCGTCCCGGTTCTGATTCGGACCCAGCCCGTGGTGCCTGGTTTCATTCTGATTCTGGTCCTTCCCAGTTCGGTAGTCCCGATTCCGGTCTCGTTGCCACGCTTACCAGTGGGCTTTGCAAGAACTAGGCCTGTTGATTGGTCTAGTTGGATACGATTTGAGCCAATAATTGGATCGCATTCTGGAGCTCTACATTCGTAACCTCATGGTTCGGGATCGGAGGAACTACATCATAATTTGGTGTGTTAGCTTGCGAGAAGGCATGATCTAAAATGAATAACGAAAGATTAGAAAGGAGAAGTAGAATCACACTTTACACACTATAGGAATAACAAAAGAAGTGAAGTTTTTCTTAGAACACCTATTAGCCTTCCCCTGTGACACGCTTCACACTCATAAGAGACTCTACTTAGTGTGGCTTTCAGACACCCAAGAACTCTTGAACCTAATGCTTTGATACCAAGTTTTTCACGCCCCGAGGCTACCTCTTAGGTGCGATACAGTGCTAAGTATCACGAGTAACCCCAAGCTAACCCATGGCCTAAAATATCTATACAAGTTCAATTAAATTATGCATTGTGCGGAAGCTAAAAACAGTAATATATGAAATAGGGAAAAACCCACAAGTCTCAATACATCAAATATATGAAGAGTATAGTGAGGACAGAAACAACATTTAACAATTCGGGCTGAATCTGCTCTATGTGTTAAATCCTCTAAGTGAATTGAGTTGCGGGGAAATTCCCACAGCTAACTCTAACAAGACTGAAACTTAAAAGTAAAGACTGAAAATGAAAGCTAACATGCAACTGATATACTGAGTAGCTCAAAATAGTGATAATTATTTGAGAATGCAACATACATATACTGAAAGATATGGCATTCAAATTCTAAAACATAATTTTCTGACTGATTTACCAAGCAAGTATAATTCATGAAATACTAATAATTAACACAAGCTAGGGTTCTTAGTTGTATACATGGGATTATACTAATTCTTCAAGAAATATGTCATCAATAACATAGAAACTATAACAACTAAATTTCAATGGATCCCTAATATTTAAGAACCCTAGGTGAGAACACTATATGGAGAAACTGAAGATTTGACTGAAATCTAGGGATATAATGGGTGAAAGGAACCCAATAGTGTTTTACCACATACCTGGCGGAGAAAACTATGGAGACATTCTTTGGATTTCGAGGCTGAACTTGAAGAAGACCTCTGTTTGTTCTTGGGAGAAAATGTCGCCTCTTTCTCTTCTTTCCTTCTAAGTTGGATGATTTTAGAAGAATGAGGGTTTTAGGTAGTTTCTGACTAGATTACTAGGCTTAGACCGAGTAAAACGAAGTTCAAGCACCAAACAACGCAGTTTAAATGGAAAATTCATAGGGGAAATGAACAATGCGACCCTAACTTAAATGCTGAGAAGTGACTTTAAGAGGGGCTTCACGGGCCGTCATGGTCACCACGACCCGTCTAGTAGGTTGTGAAGATTCCTTGCCCAATAGGGCTTCACTAAAATAAGTATAACTTTTTATTCCAGACATGCAATTAGGTAAACTCGGCGGCATTTGAAAGAGGACTCAAAGTTCTTTAGTTTGATAGATCATGGACCACCTAATTCATTTTGTGCTGAAAGATATGATCGTTTCAAGTTGACCAAAACTCAAAACCTAACAATCCTCTTTCACGAATGACTTCACGGTCCGTATGAAGCTCCACAGACTGTTTAGGCATCCGTTGTCCTTTACATTGACTTTGGATGCAACCTACTTGATAAGTTGACTTGTACAGACTCCTAGACGGGCCGTCAAAGTCACCACAGGAAACCTTGGATACTCTCTCACGACATAGTTAACAGACCCTGATCCCCTACACGAACCATCTAGGGTGTCGTGAATGGTCTATGGTCCAGTTTGGATTCGTGGATAGGCCTAATTTCCCCTTTTAGACCTTTCTTAATGTCCGAGGTGTTACAAAGGGCATAAGCCACAACTAGCAAAAGGGACCCGGGGGTGTTTCAACTCCGAAGAGGATCTCAAGTAGGCTCCAGGCCACCGTGGATCGACATCCACTCCCAAGGGTATCACAAAGAGGCTCCAAGTCCGAGGTACTCCAATCCTGAGAAAGCACACATCCTCCGGTAAATGCCTTAAAGTCGTTGAAGTAAGGAGTGTTGACATACAAACTAATAAGTTGCGCAAATGACAAAATGCAGGCTCAAACTATCAGACCCAAGTCTGCTATCCAGTCTACAAGGGGCTAGTCTGTTCGAGTAGCGTTGGAGACATACCAAAGTCATAAGGTTCACAAGTCTAAGGCAACACTAGCCTATCTTTTACTAAGGCCAAACATGCTTTAAGAAACTTGTAGTAAAACAAGTAATTCGCACACGTACAACCCCAACTAATCATGGTACTATCCTTAGAATAGTAGTAATCAACCCTAAATTATGGTTTCTACGAGAAAAGTAGGAAGAACTAGGTACCCGCTCCTAATTCACACCAATTATCATGAATTTACATACTTATACTCAATATAAATACAAAGAAATTCGTAGCCTACATGTAGACCGATCGTTCCAAATCATAAAAATAGAATTTTTACCTCCTGAACAACCTCTGAACGCTGCCACACTACCAAGAAATGGATCACAACGTCAATATGGTCTTTTAGACACCAAAATCACCCAAAATGGAGACATACCATTTTAGAGTCAAATGGGAATCATGGGATCCGTGTTGGAAATTTTTGAATTGCTTCTGTCAAAAGGTCCTAAAACCTAACTTGAACTTGTATACCAAAATAGGACACAATTCATGCCCTAAAACAATGAAAACAACAACACACAGCTAAAACACAAATAAAAGGAAAAAGGGCAGCATATTTCAAGCCAAATTTACCTCGAACGGAGTGTCATAGAAACAATCCAATCACTCCCGCATAGAACTGATAATTATGAGTGTGTGAGACTTCAAATCACCAAAATTAGAGTTTAGACGGAGGAGAAATCACAATTTTACTGTTGGAGCCAAATTTGAGTCGCGACTATGGCTTTAATAGAGGGACAAGTCGGTCGGCTGCATGCAACCGCGGCAGGCAACTTGCAACCGAGGCTGACTGCACGTGAACGTGCATGTTTGGGCACCAGTTTTTCATGATAGTGAGGCCAGGTGGGCATACTCGATGCATCAGCTGATAACAAAGTGCTAGGGCCTCCAAACTTCAACCTAGTGCTCGAGATTCATTTAAACCCTCGTGCGTTTAGACGAACTATGCAACCCCATCAGAAATGGTATCTTGGACTCAACGAAACCATCAATATTCCTATCAGAGGTCATTTCAATGAAAAGTGGTTCCCACACCCAATTTCCATTTTAAGCTAAAATCCACAAGGGGTCTCAGAATTATCCCATAAGCCTTAGGACCTGAACGAAGGGTTGTTCAAGAACAAACTCAGCATTGAGAGCTAACTTGACGGAACTCTCATCCTAGTTCGTTCACTAATAATGTTGACTAAAGTCAAACATAGACCTCAACTTAAAAGTTAAAATGCCTAATTGAACAAGCTCGCACTAAAAGCCTCGGGAGTCATGCTGACTAGCCTAAAATGACCCTTTCGGAGCTGATGGAATTATCAAAATTGGATTCTGATGTCGTCTTCTTAAACTTTTGATCGAAAATGACCATTCAAGGTTTAAAAGCTCCAAAATGCTAAAATTCACCTAGAAACTTAACGAGCGACCATGTGACCGAACTGTCAGTCCCAACAAGTCATAAATGACTTGGGGTAGTTACAACAAAGTTCTAAACAATAAATATGAGGCATAAACATAGAAATGACTTGGAGGTCATTACATATTAAGTGGTTATAAAATCATTTCATGAGATGCAATTATACTCTCATATAAGGGATACTCTAGTCGTTTAGCTTTTAAAAGGTATTTTCCTAATCAAAATTTTGACATGAGGCTTTCCACTTTTAGAAATACCTTTATTTTTTTATTAAAACAAATATTGTTTGGCTGTAATTGGGAGAGCTCCAATTTTTTTTTATAAAATAGTGTTCGACAAACTCATTTGTTTATGCTTCAGGTATGAATTTTATCATTGTCAACTGTTTTTCGAGTTTATAATATTTCTTACCTTTTAAAATTTTATTCATATTGATTGAAAATTTAGTTTTTCATTTTTCAGATATGAATTCTTCATTTGGAGACGTACATTCTAGTCTAAAAGTTTTTATTGGAGTGAAGTACCTTTCTTTTTTAGGCATGTTTTTTGCTCACCAAAAATTATTGCATCCATCATTTTCCTAAAATAACAAAACAAGGAAACAAGTTAATTTCCATATATTTTAAAACAAACAACTTAAATCTTTCTTTCTTTTTCTTTACCTTTGAACGTGCACAACTCCTAAATTTAACACTAGAATTCCTTGGAGTCCTCAATGCTTTTATTTTACATTACTATTTGCATTTACATACATCCTGTTCAATTGAATTTATGGACCTTCTGAATTGTTGAGACATGATTATCAGTTTTTAAAGACCAAAATAAAAATTATTAGAAGATAAAAGATGACTGAGAAAAAGATAAGTGAACAACCTCATATTTATTGTTGAAGAAGAGATGTAGTTTTACTTGAAAATTTAATAAAACAAATTGTAGTAGACCCATTTATGAGCGAACTATTTTAAAATATTTGTAATTTTGTTTGCAACAAATTTCAAAATGGCAAAAAATAAATTGCAATCACAAATAAAATATGAAGAAACATAATTTTATTGATCAAGATTGTGAGAACAATTCTGTTTATCCCTTGATTCTTCTCTCTTAAGATATTTATCCATGATTCGAGGGTCATTTGTGGTTTACTTCTCAACCTAGGATAATTTGGACTCGATCTACATAATTTGAGGGTCGTTAGTGGCGTATTCTCAAACTGTGATGATTTGGATTTGATCTACATAATTCGAGGGCCGTTAGTGGCGTGTTTCTCGAATTAAGATAATTTGGATTTGATATATTTGTGAATATTCCACGAGTTTGTGAAATATTGGAGATGTTGATCTTTAAAAATATCTAAGAGTTCATGGGATATTTGAGATCTTGAACTTTAAAATACCCAAGAGATTATGTGATATTTGAGATCTTGAACTTCAAAAATACCAAAGAGTTTATGGGATATTTGAGATCTTGAATGTTAAGAATACCGAAGAGTTTATGGGATATTTGAGATCTTGAACTTTAAAAATACCCAAGAGTTTATGTGATATTTGAGATGCCTTTTAAGGGAATTTCGTACCATTTATATAGGCGTGAACTAGGGTGTAGAGTTGTGTAGCCTCCAAGAATCCTAATTTGAATTGAACACACCTTGCAGAGTCTACACAAAATTTCAATGTCTACAAATGTCCCATGCTTCAAGTCTTGTCAGAGTGTAGACTTTTTGAAACTCAAAGACGAGGTTTGAAGTATTCATACTTAAACCTCTGCGGTTCTGTGCCATCACCTTTGCAGATTTGATCTATGAGAGAAGAGATGAAGGGCAAATTTGGTCCCACTAGGCGTGTCAGAATTTGTTTGCAACAAATTTTAAACATATGGAAAACAAAATAAACCACACAAATAAAATTTGAAGAAACGTGAATATTTTATTGATAAATCAATGCGGGTACAATTCTGTTGAGCCCTTGATTCTTCTCTCATAAGATATTTATCCATGATTCAAAGGCCGTTTATGGCTTATTTCTTGATTTAGGATGATTTGGACTTGATCTACATAATTTGAGGGCCGTTCGTGACGTATTTCTCAAACTAGGTTGATTTGAATTTGATCTACACAATTTGAGGGACATTAGTGGCGTATTTCTTGAATTAAGATGATATGGATTTGATATATTTATGAATAGTCCATGAGTTTGTGGAATATTTGAGATGTTGATCTTTAAAAATACTCAAGAGTTTATGGGATATTTGAAATCGTGAACTCTAAAAATACCCAAGAGTTAATGGGATATTTGAAATCTTGAATTTTAAAAATACCCAGTAGTTTATGGGATATTTAAGATCTTGAACTTTAAAATTACGCAAGATTTTATGAGATATTTGAGATGCTTTTAAGGGAATTTCGTACCCTTTATATAGGTGTGAACTAGGGTTTATGATTGAGAAGCCTCCAAAAAACCTAATTTGAATTGAACACACCATGTAGAGTCCCAACTTGAATTGAACGCATCTTGTAGAGTCCCACACAATTTTAATGTCTACAAATGTATTTTGGGGTGAACAGACGGAGTTAACATTCGTTTTGAATACTTTGTCCATTTGTGGGCAAAGTATCTGTTTTGGTCTGTGTTTTAAGGAGGAGATGTTTTAATATGTAGTGCCCAAAAAGTATCGGTTTTGAAGGTGTGTGCGAGAAGTGTAAATGTGGATAATTCTACTTAAGTTGATAAGAGTGAGACGCAAATAAAATAAAGTAAGAATATAACTTCCCACTCTCTTGAGGATGGTGTATTTCACACTTTCTACCACAA
Source organism: Solanum stenotomum (assembly GCF_019186545.1). NCBI lineage: Eukaryota > Viridiplantae > Streptophyta > Magnoliopsida > Solanales > Solanaceae > Solanum > Solanum stenotomum. The sequence goes on along the minus strand of NC_064286.1, from coordinate 46,878,565 downwards.
AAACATATATATGGCAACTATTCCACTTTAAAATAATATAAGGGGTTCATACGATCCTCCAAAAATTAGAGTGTTTAGCAAATTTTTTTTGATTGAAGTTTGAGTTGGTTTTAAGTCATTTCCCAAATTTATTTGACTTCAAGATTTTAAATATTAAGATAAATTTAAATAATAAGGTTAATAATATTCCTCATCTTCCATTTTATAATTATTCAGAAGCATGAAATTTTAAAAATAATATAATATGCATGTGTTATTATTTGTATAAAATAAAAAAAGAGTACTACACCTAGAATATAAAGAAAACTAATCTAAATTTGACCTCTGCAAAAAATGTGTGATGCGCTTCTTTAGTTTATACAAATATGGTAAATTACATAATTTATATAACGAAGGATTTAGAGCACAAAATATTTAAAGTATATTGTTCATTTTCTTTCCTTTTATGGATTGTATTTGACCATGAAATGAGAGATGAATTATTCAAACTTTCTTCCAAGAAGCAAAAGGTTTTTATATTTATAGTTTTATTGTAAACTCGTGCTGACGAATTGATTGTCTTTTCTAATATTCTCTTTAAAATAGTTTAAATAATAAAATTTATGTAGTGTGAATGTGTTTTTCAGTATTTAGTATCCTATTAGGGTAGATAATGATGGAGTACTAATTGAGTAAGGAAGGAGTTAATATAAAGTACCATTTTAATGTACTATATAGTCAAACTATAGTAGAAAAACATAATATCATGCTTATCTGTACTTATTACTATAATTGACAATATATATTTCTAAAATCTTTTCCCCTTTGATTATTTATTCATATATAAAGTTTTCAACAAAAGTAACCATTATACATTTATATATGAGTTGTGACATGAATTCTTCCAACTTCATTGCTCCAATGGATTATTTTGATAGCTTGTCAGAGGGTTGCAAATTTGAAATAATTTCAAGAAACAACTCCAGCCGATGCAGTAAGATCAATAGTTTTATCCAAAGGGTTCAAATTTGTTGCTGAATCAGATGAAATTTGGGGAAAAATTTTGCCCCCGAATTATCAAGAAATAATTGATGGATCTAAGTTTTCTATCGTTTGCAACACCAAAAATGAGCTCTTTTTCCGTTTGTGTGATTCACCCATTCTCCTTGATGGAGGCAATCTGGTAACACTCAATTTTGATGTGGTTATCTTTTATGATTCTATATTTTTTAATTTTAATATCGATGGTGTTTACATACCTAAATTATTTATCAATACCTGCTACCTCCCACACAGGGTCGACTCAACAACATTGGGGGCCTAAAGCGAAACTTAAGAGAGGGGCCCTAATATTTTTTTTTCATCATATATAGTTTTATTTAATATCTACTTTTCTAGCTATTTTAGATGTAAAGTCATTAGGTACTGTATTATAATCAATTTGTTTTAATAATTCCTTTTCAAATGATGATATAGTTAATTCATTCAATCTCTCTTTAGACATTGTTGATCTTAAAGAAGATTTAATCAATTTTAGTTTCACAAAAAATTTCTCAGGAACTGTTAACATTATTCTATAAGCAATATGTGTATTTGGAAAAGAATCAAGTCTTTTTATTTGATTGAGTATTTTAATTAGATCATTATCTTCTACTTGTATTATTTCCCTTAACACTTTAATTTAAAAAATAAATCTAAATCATCAATATCAGAATAACTATTATATGATAAAGAAAGTTCAAGGTTAAGACAATTTTTTTTTTTAATTCTCATCATCAAGTGATCTCAATATTTTACCACTAAATAAAAAATCAAAAATATTTCCATATGCTTCAATTGGTTCAAATCTATTTTGAAGTGAAAAAATAGTTTGATCTACTCTACATATATAAAACAACCAATTCTAAAAGGTTCTTCAAGGGACTTTGTGATTTCGCTATCCACATTTTCATCAAAATTCAGGTTTATTTTCATCTCATATGCAATTTCCTTAGTAGAAATCATAACACTCATAGTACATATATATTTTTTTAAATAACATATATATAAGTAATGATCTCAAGTGATGACTTTAGTGGCCTAGGGGTTAAGACGGCCCTGCTCCCACAAGAGGTGATATCAAGATTTAAGCTTTATGGATTAAATTTTTTATGATCTCAACCTTTAACTTGTTATTTTTAATGTTGTGGGTTCACATTTACTAGTTTTTGCATTTATCATGAATTTTTACACATAAATTCCTGCTCCGTATGGAAGTGTTGGGTTAAGATGAATCCTTAATTAATATCTTTATATGTTTCTACCTCTTATCAACACATGTACGAGATAGTGACGGAGTCAAAAATTCATGTATAGTGATAAAAAAAATACAAGGTGTCATCCTAGGGTTTAAACTCATAAGAAAAAATAATGTATGAACTCTCGTTGGTACTAAACTAAAATTTTTTCCTTATGTTAAGTGAATTCAACTGTTCATAAATAATTAAAAAGAATCATTTAACCCTATTTGCGTTACTCTAATTTTGACCAAGGTGATTCAATTGAACTCTTTTCCTTCCGTACCAAAGTACTCTGATAGATCAAGTAGGTGAAAAAAAATGATCACCTAATATTTATTTTATATTCACCAACATGTAAAATCTAATCTCTTATAATTTTCTGTCCAACAGTAATTGCCACACTTATTGCACTTGATGTTTATTTTGTACTTATTTTGTTGGGTAGGGGATGGAGGGGGGGGGGGATATTGAGTGTCAATTTTTATTCCGTTTCGCTTTCCAAAGTTTAGGTTATTCAAATTGAACAATGTGTCCTTTGGGTGCTTCCTAGTATACCATTATGAAACTATATTTCTGTAGCAACCATTCAAATAAATACGATGAAAATATGATTGGAAATAAAAAAAATACTTGGAAGAACTTTCTCTGATCTTACGTGGTGTGCTTTAAATTAATCAGATGGAAATTTTATGTGTTAGATGTCAATATGAAAAAGGCAACAAGTTTTCTACAGAGAATCGAAGTATCTGAATAAGAAGGCATTGGAGCAGTGCATGCAAATGTGTCTGAACCATTAATGTAATCTTCTATCTGTGGTTACTAATACATGGTATCATTCATTGATGACTTCTCAAGGTACGCATGAATTTACTTCTTAAAGAAAAAGTCTGAAATATTTGAGAAGTTTAAAGAGTTCCAACATACCGTGGAGACTGATATTGAAAAGGTAATCAAATGTCCATGTATGGACAATGGGAGAGAATACATGTAACATGAGTTCAATGACTACCTTAATAAAAGATGGTAGGACAACAATTGACTTGCCCAAATATTTCGTAGCAAAATGGAGTAGTTGAAAGAAAAAATAGACACTTGATAGAGAAATGAAGAAGTATTTTGAATATATTGCAGTACATTATGATAGTCAATCCGCGCTACACATTGCAAGGAATCCATATTTTCTTGAGAGAACTAAACATACATAAGTTGACAGTCATTTTGTTCGAGACAAGCTCCAAGATGGCCTTATTTCCCTTCATTATATTGTTGCCACAGATCAACTGGCTAACCTATTCACCAAAGCTCTTACTGGTGTTAAACAAACTTGCATCATGCCAAAGTTGGCTATGAAGGCCTCATATCCCACTTAAGAGAAGGGGGGGGGGGGAGGAGGGGGTACATTGAGAATGTGTTTATGTTGATTAGTGTAACTGTTAGCTTAGTCAGTTAGTTGTAGTTGTTAGCTCTATAAGTAATTATTTTGTTAGAAGCCAACTATACGCAAATGTCATAGTGATATAATACACGTGTGCAAATACGTTTTCCTTTGAGAAGTTTTATTCAACAAAGTAGTTTGCTTTCCTTCTTCTTCTCTTTACACTGACTTCTCCCTCTCATTAACACTTTGATGTCTGTCTTATATAAAGTGCAACAAAATGTTGGAATGTGAAATATGATATGTGTAGCCTACAATTATAAATAATTATTACCTTCATGTTAATATGCACTGAGTCTGACATTATGACAATTTGGTCTGGATACAAAAATATCAAAAATTACATTATGTATTCTATGTGCATATTTGGAAGAGACTAACTGTTTATTATGAATTCATAACTGATAATGGCTCAACTTGGAAAATATACACAAATAACGTATTGGGATAGCAGACTTTAGATTAATATAACAACCAAGAGTTAATGTCACCATGAAAAAATGTGGGGCAACGGATGGGGTTGTTCCTCTCTAAACTAGAGGTTTTGGGGTCGAACTCTGGGTTTGAAAAATTCTTGGTAGGAAATACTTCCCCAATAGGGCCCTACACGGCTCCAATCTGAATTAGTCGGGCTCTAATGCAGATATCGAACACCAAATGAGAAACCAAAAATAAAAAAAGAACTTTATTGAATATGAAAAATTTGAAGAGAAAATGATGTGCTCAATTTTGTCCGATTTATTAATGTATATACATTATTTTTTTTTAAAATGTTAAATGATTTATTTTAAACTAAAAGCTAATACTCCAACTTTGAAGTTAAGAGCTTCCCCCTATTAGCATAGTATAGTATATCACATTACGAAGATGGTAAATGTTCACCTATGGTTTAGTGTCTCACTCTTATCAACTTAAGTAGAATTATCTACATTTACACTTTTCGCACTCACCTTCAAAATCGATACTTTTTGGGCACTACATATTAAAACATATCCTCCTTAAAACACAGACCAAAACAGATACTTTGCCCACAAATGGACAAAGTATTCAAAACGAATAACTCCGTCTGTTCACCCCAAAATACATTTGTAGACATTAAAATTGTGTGGGACTCTACAAGATGAGTTCAATTCAAGTTGGGACTCTACATGGTGTGTTCAATTCAAATTAGGATTTCTGGAGGCTTCTCAATTATAAAACCTAGTTCACGCCTATATAAAGGGTATGAAATTCCCTTAAAAGCATCTCAAATATCCCATAAAATCTTGGGTATTTTAAAGTTCAAGATCTTAAATATCCCATAAACTATTGGGTATTTTTAAAATTCAAGATTTCAAATATCCCATAAACTCTTGGGTATTTTTAGAGTTCAAGATCTAAAATATCCCATAAACTCTTGACTATTTTTAAAGATCAACATCTCAAATATTCCACAAACTCATGGAATATTCATAAATATATCAAATCCAAATCATCTTAATTCAAGAAATACACCACTAATGTCCCTCAAATTATGTAGGTGAAATTCAAATCATCCTAGTTTGAGAAATATGTCACTAACGGCCCTCAAATTATGTAGATCAAGTCCAAATCATCCTAAATCAAGAAATAAGCCATAAACGTCCCTTGAATCATGGATAAATATCTTATGAGAGAAGAATCAAGGGCTCAACAGAATTGTACCCGCATTGATTTATCAATAAAATATTCATGTTTCTTCAAATTTTATTTGTGTGGTTTATTTTGTTTTCCATATGTTTAAAATTTGTTGCAAACAAATTCTGACACGCCTAGTGGGACCAAATTTGCCCTTCATCTCTTCTCTCATAGATCAAATCTGCAAAGGTGATGGCACAAAACCACAAAGGTTTAAGTATGAATACTTCAAGCCTCGTCTTTGAGTTTCAAAAAGTCTACACTCTGACAAGACTTGAAGCATGGGACATTTGTAGACATTGAAATTTTGTGTAGACTCTGCAAGGTGTGTTCAATTCAAATTAGGATTCTTGGAGGCTACACAACTCTACACCCTAGTTCACGCCTATATAAATGGTACGAAATTCCCTTAAAAGGCATCTCAAATATCACATAAACTCTTGGGTATTTTTAAAGTTCAAGATCTCAAATATCCCATAAACTCTTCGGTATTCTTAACATTCAAGATCTCAAATATCCCATAAACTCTTTGGTATTTTTGAAGTTCAAGATCTCAAATATCACATAATCTCTTGGGTATTTTAAAGTTCAAGATCTCAAATATCCCATGAACTCTTAGATATTTTTAAAGATCAACATCTCCAATATTTCACAAACTCGTGGAATATTCACAAATATATCAAATCCAAATCATCTTAATTCGAGAAACACGCCACTAACGGCCCTCGAATTATGTAGATCAAATCCGAATCATCACAGTTTGAGAATACGCCACTAACGACCCTCAAATTATGTAGATCAAGTCCAAATTATCCTAGGTTGAGAAGTACACCACAAATGACCCTCGAATCATGGATAAATATCTTAAGAGAGAAGAATCAAGGGATAAACAGAATTGTTCTCACAATCTTGATCAATAAAATTATGTTTCTTCATATTTCATTTGTGATTGCAATTTATTTTGTGCCATTTTGAAATTTGTTGCAAACAAAATTACAAATATTTTAAGATAGTTCGCTCATAAACGGGTGTACTACAATTTGTTTTATTAAATTTTCAAGTAAAACTACATCTCTTCTTCAACAATAAATATGAGGTTGTTCACTTCACTTTTTCTCATTCATCTTTTATCTTCTAATAATTTTTATTTTGGTCTTTAAAAACTGATAATCATGTCTCAACAATTCAGAAGGTCCGTAAATTCAATTGAACAGGATGTATGTAAATGCAAATAGTAATGTAAAATAAAAGCATTGAGGACTCTAAGGAATTCTAGTGTTAAATATAGGAGTTGTGCACGTTCAAAAGTAAAAAAAAAAAGAAAGAAAGATTTAAGTTGTTTGCTTTAAAATATCTGGAAATTAACTTGTTTCCTTGTTTTGTTATTTTAGGAAAATGATGGATGCAATAATTTTTTGTGAGCAAAAAACATGCCTAAAAACGAAAGGTACTTCACTCCAATAAAAACTTTTAGACTAGAATGTACGTCTCCAAATGAAGAATTCATATCTGAAAAAGGAAAAACTAAATTTTCAATAAATATGAATAAAATTTTAAAAGGTAAGAAATATTAAATTGACAATGATAAAATTCATACCTGAAGCATAAACAAATGAGTTTGCCGAACAATATTTTATAAAAGAAAAATGGAGCTCTCCCAATTACAGCCAAACAATATTTGTTTTAATAAAAAAATAAAGGTATTTCTAAAAGTGGAAAGCCTCATGTCAAAATTTTGATTAGGCAAATACCTTTCAAAAGCTAAACAACTAAAGTATCCCTTATATAAGAGTATAATTGCATCTCATGAAATGATTTTATAACCACTTAATATGTAATGACCTCCAGGTCATTTCTATAATTATGCCTCATATTTATTGTTTAGAACTTTCCTGTAACTACCCAAGTCATGTATGACTTGTTGGGACTGACAGTTCGGTGACATGGTCGCTCTTTAAGTTTCTAGGTGAATTTTACCATTTTGGAGCTTTTAAACCTTGAATGGTCATTTTCGATCAAAAATTTAAGAAGACGACATCAGAATCCAATTCTGATAATTCCATCAGCTCCGAAAGGGTCATTTTAGGCTAGTAGATTAGTCAGCATGACTCCCGAGGCTTTTAGTGCGAGCTTGTTCAATTAAGCATTTTAACTTTTAAGTTGAGGTCTACGTTTGACTTTAGTCAACATTATTAGTGAACGAACTCGGATGAGAATTCCGTCAAGTTAGCTCTAAATGCTGAGTTTGGTCTTGAACAACCCTTCGTTCAGGTCCTGAGGCTTATGGGCTAATTCTGAGGCCCCTTGTGGATTTTATCTTAAAATGGAAATTGGGTGTGGGAACCACTTATCATTGAAATGACCTCTGATAGGAATATTGATGGTTTCGTTGAGTCCAAGATACCATTTCTGATGGGGTTGCATAGTTCGTCTGAACGCATGAGGTTTTAGATGAATCTCGAGCACCCGGTTGAAGTTTGGAGGCCCTAGCACTTTGTTGTCAGTTGATGCATCGAGTTTGCACACCTGGCCTCACTATCATGAACAACTGGTGCCCAAAAATGCACGTTCACATGCAGGCGGTCGCGGTTGCAAGTAGCTGGCCGCGGTTGCAAGCAGTCGACCGACCTGTCCCTCTATTTAAGCCATAGTCACGACTCAACTTTGGCTCCAACAGTAAAATTGTGATTTCTCCTCCGTCTAAACTCTTATTTTGGTGATTTGAAGTCACACACACTCGTAATTATCAGTTCTATGCGGGAGTGATTGGATTGTGTCTATGACACTCTGTTCGAGGTAAATTTGGCATGAAATATGCTGCCCCTTTTCCTTTTATTTGTGTTTTAGTTGTGTATTATTGTTTTCATTGTTTTAGGGCATGAATTGTGTCCCATTTTGGTATACATGTTCAAGTTAGGTTTTAGGACCTTTTGACAGAAGCAATTCCAAAATTTCCAACACGGATCCCATGATTCCCATTTGACTCTAAAATGGTATGTCTCCATTTTGGGTGATTTTGGTGTCTAAAAGACCATATTGATGTTGTGATCCATTTCTTGATAGTGTGGCAGCGTTCAAAGGTTGTTCAGGAGGTAAAAATTCCATTTTTATGATTTGGAACGATCTGCCTACATGTAGGCTACGAATTTCTTTCTATTTATATTGAGGATGAGTATGTAAATTCATGATAATTGGTGTGAATTAGGAGCGGGTACCTAGTTATTCCTACTTTTCTCGTAGAAACCATGATTTAGGGTTGATTACTACTGATCTAAGGATAGTACCATGATTAGTTGGGGTTGTACGTGTGTGATTTACTTGTTTTACTACATGTTTCTTAAAGCATGTTTGGCCTTAGTAAAAGATAGGCTAGTGTTGCCTTAGACTTGTGAACCTTATGACGTTGGTATGTCTCAAATGCTACTCGAACAGACTAGCCCCTTGTAGATTGGATAGCAGACTTGGGTCTGATAGTTTGAACCTGCGTTTTGTCATTTGCACAACTTATTAGTCTGTATTTCAACACTCCTTACTTCAACGACTTTAAGGCATTTACCGGAGGATATGTGCTTTATCAGAATTGGAGTACCTCGAACTTGGAGCCTCTTTGTGATACCCTTAGGAGTGGATGTCGATCCACGGTGGCCTGGAGCCTACTTGAGATCCTCTTCGGAGTTGAAACACCCCTGGGTTCCTTTTGCTAGTTGTGGCTTATGCCCTTTGTAACACCTCGGACTTTGAGAAAGGTCTAAAAGGGGAAATTAGGCCTATCCACGAATCCAAAATGGACCATAGACCATTCACGACACCCTAGACGGTCCGTGTAGGGGATGAGGGTCTGTTAACTATGTCGTGAGAGAGTATCCAAGGCTTCCCGTGGTGACTTCGACTGCCCGTCTAGGAGTCTGTACAAGTCAACCTGTCAAGTAGGTTGCATCCAAGGTCAATGTAAAGGACCACAGATGCCTAAATGGTCTGTGGAGCTTCATACGGACCGTGAAGTCATTCGTGAAAGAGGATTGTTAGGTTTTGAGTTTTGGTCAACTTGAAATGATCATATCTTTCAGCACAAAATGAATTAGGTGGTCCATGATCTATCAAACTAAAGAACTTTGAGTCCTCTTTCAAATGCCGCCAAGTTTACCTAATTCCATGTCGGGAATAAAAAGTTATACTCATTTTAGTGAAGCCCTATTGGGCAAGGAATCTTCACAACCTACTAGATGGGTCGTGGTGACCATGATGACCCGTGAAGCCCTTCTTAAAGTCACTTCTCAGCATTTAAGTTAGGGTCGCATTGTTTATTTCCCCTATGAATTTTCCACTTAAACTGTGTTGTTTGGTGCTTAAACTTCGTTTTACTCAGTCTAAGCCTAGTAATATAGTTAGAAACTACCTAAAACCCTCATTCTTCTAAAATAATCCAACTTAGAAGGAAAGAAGAGAAAGAGGCGACATTTTCTCCCAAGAACAAGCAGAGGTCTTCTTCAAGTTCAGCCCCAAAATCCAAAGAATGTCTCCATAGTTTTCTCCACCAGGTATGTGGTAAAACACTATTGGGTTCCTTTCACCCATTATATCCCTAGATTTCAGTCAAATCTTCAGTTTCTCCATATAGTGTTCACACCTAGGGTTCTTAAATCTTAGGGATCAATTGAAATTTAGTTGTTATAGTTTCTATGTTATTGATGACATATTTCTTGGAGAATTAGTATAATCCCATGTATACAACTAAGAACCCTAACTTGTGTTAATTATTAGTATTTCATGAATTATACTTGCTTGGTAAATCAGTCAGAAAATTATGTTTCAGAATTTGAATGCCATATCTTTCAGTATATGTATGTTGCATTCTCAAATAATTATCACTATTTTGAGCAACTCAGTATATCAATTGCATGTTAGCTTTCATTTTCAGTCTTTACTTTTAAGTTTCAGTCTTGTTAGACTTAGCTGTGGGAATTTCCGAGCAACTCAATTCACTTAGAGGATTTAACACATAGAGCAGATTCAGCTCGAGTTGTTAAGTGTTGTTTCTGTCCTCACTATACTCTTCATATATTTGATGTATTAAGACTTATGGGTTTTTCCCTATTTCATACATTAACTGTTTTTAGCTTTCGCACAATGCATAACTTAACTGAACTTGTATAGATATTTCAGGCCATTGGTTAGCTTGGGGTTACTCATGATACTTAGCACCGTATCGCACCTAAGAGGTAGCCTCGGGGTGTGAAAATCTTGGTATCAAAGCATTAGGTTCAAGAGTTCTAGGGTGTCTGAAAGCCACACTAAGTAGAGTCTCTTATGAGTGTGAAGCGTGTCACACCTATGAGGGGAAGGTTAATAGGTGTTCTAAGAAAAACATAACTTCTTTTGTTATTCCTATCGTGCGTAAAGTGTGATTCCACTTCTCCTTTCTAATCTTTCGTTATTCATTTTAGATCATGCCTCCTCGCAGAGCTAACACACCAAATTATGATGCAGTTCCTCCGATCCCGAACCATGAGGTTACTAATGTAGAGCTCCAGAATGCGATCCAATTATTGGCTCAAATCGTATCCAACTAGACCAATCAGCATGCCTAGTTCCTGCAAACCCCACTGGTAAGCGTGGCAACGGGACCGAAACCGGGACTACCGAACTGGGAAGGACCAGAATCGGAACGAAACCAGGCACCACGGGCCAGGTCCGAATCAGAACCTGGACGGACCGGAACCGGTAGTTCCGAAAAAAATATGTATACCCGTCCCGGACCGGACCGGAAACCGGGTCCCAATGGCTATAATTTAAAATAAATAAATAATTTATTAAAATTTAAAAAATTAGGTACATTACTCAAATAATATTAAAAATTTTATAATTTTAAAGTTAAAAATTTATACTTTTAAAGTTTTAAATACAAACGTTCAAACTTTAAAAGTATAAAAGTTTAAATTTCACACTTTAAAAGTTTGAAATATTAAATTCAAACTTTAAAACTATAAAACTATAAAAGTTTAAATTTCACACTTTAAAAGTTTGAAAATTAAAATTCAAACTTTAAAACTATAAAACTATATAAGTTTAAATTTCACTCTTTAAAAGTTTGAAAATTTAAATTCAAACTTTAAAACTATAAAACTATATAAGTTTAAATTTCACACTTTAAAAGTTTGAAAATTTAAATTTAAGACAATAATAAAAAAAAATTAAGGCGAATAGCCTATACTATTATTAATATTAATTAAATAGTACAAGTTTAGTTACAAAATATTAGTAAAGTATTAAAAAATCTAATCTACACAGCCACCTTCTAGGAAGGGTTCTGTTTGAATTAGACCTCGAATTATCAAACTCATACTAATAGACATTTAAATTTAATAGTTCATGCTAACAAGGAAATCATTTTTTTAAATCATTTAACATTTCTCTAGTAACATGCTCCGGAATTGGTTGACTAGATAGTTCCTCCATTGCATCAATGTCGTCGTCACTAAAATCTTGCATTATTTCATCAACATCATTTTCAAATTTGGTCGGTAAAGGTGGACGACCATAACTTCTTCTCTCTCCATTAATCCAATCTCTAAATAGTACCAATATCTCCAAGCTATCTGCTGCTAATGAATATATATGCTCTCCAATTTGAAATCTTGCTGCACTGAAAGTGCCTTCCGAAGCTACTGAAGATGCTTGAATAGCTAACACATCTCGAGCAACCGGTTGAAGCTTTGGAAATCTCTTCCCGCGATTGCTCCACCATTCTAGAAGATTAACAGTAGTAGGTTCTATATTTTGATTAATATATGCATCAAAATCATTTCTATCATTATGAGAAAGTTCAAGATAACAATCTATCATATCATCAAAATAATCTTCATTATATCTACTCCTAGAACTTTGAGGCTCTTCATTACGTACTACATTCATTCTATTAGAATTATGCAAGTCATACAATTTTCTAGCTTCAATTTTTATACTATCTTTAACATCTTGACATTTATTAAGAAGCTGCAAAAGGTATTTGATGTCATGCATGTTAATGATACTGAGAGGGTGGAACTAGTTGCATACCAAACGAAGGGTGTCTCTAGGATTTGGTTCGATCAATGGAAGAAAAATCGAGCTGATGATGCACCACCTACGAGTTGGGCTTGTTTTGAGGAGGCCTTCTTGGGGCGTTTCTTTCCCCGGGAACTGAAAGAGGCTAAGGTACGATAGTTACTTACCCTTAAGAAAGAGTTACTAAGTGTTCATGAGTATGGGTTGAAGTTCACCCAACTGTCCGGTTATGCTTCGGAGATGGTTGCAGACATGAGGAGTAGAATGAGCTTGTTTGTTGATGGGCTGTCTCGTCTGTCTTGTAAGGAAGGTAAGGCTCCAATACTGATACGTGACATGGATATCTCAAGGTTGATGGTCTATGTGAAGCAGGTTGAGGAAGAGAAGTTGAGGGATAGAGAGGAGTTTAAGAACAAGAGGGAAAAGACATGGAATGAGTTTGGGCAGCAGAAGAGTAATGCCAACCGATCATCCTTCCAACAAAAACAGAAGGGACCTACTCCATCGTCTGCTAGTGCACCTGCACCTACGAACAAAAGTGAGTAAAATAGTCAGAATTTCAGAGCCAAGCTTGTATATTCTCAGGGTAATGTGGCACAAGGGGGTAGTAAGCCTCATGCTTGCGCTAAGTGTGGTAGGAACCACTTAGGTACTTGTCGTGAGGGATCCACTGGGTGTTTCAAGTGTGGTCAGAATGGGCATTTCATGTGAGGGTGTCCAAAGAACAAGCAAGGTAGTGGTAATGGGGGCAATAGAGCCCAGTATTCTTTAGTTGCTCCACCAGACAGAGATGCACCTAGAGGGGCTACTTCAGATACTGGCGGAGGATCAAACCGCCTATATGCTATCACCAATCGCCAAGTGCAAGAGGATTCGCCAGATGTTGTCACTGGTATGATCTAAATATTGGACTTTAATGTTTATGCTTTTCTAGATCCAGGAGCGAGTTTATCTTTTGTAACTCCATATGTTGCTATGAATTTTGATGTTATTCCTGATTAACTTAGTGAACCCTTCAGTGTCTCTACACCTATTCGTGAGTCTATTCTAGTAGAGAGAGTCTATCGTGATTTTACCATTTTTGTTAATCACAAGAGTACCATGACTGATTTAATTGAGTTAGACATGGTAGATTTTGATGTCATTCTTGGTATGGACTGACTTCATGCTGTTATGCCTCAGTTGATTGTAAAACTCGAGTTGATAAGTTTCAGTTCCCAAATGAGCCCGTCTTATAGTGGAAAAGTAATTCAATAGTGTGTAAGGGTCTTTTCATTTTGTAGCTTAAGGCAAGGAAGTTGGTTTCCAAGGGGTGTGTCTATCACTTAGTCCGAGTTAATGACTCTAGTGTTGAGATACCTCCTATTCAGTCAGTTTCATTAGTAAAAGAGTTTCTAGAACTCTTCCGAGATGATCTACCCATAGTCCCTCCTGAGAGAGATAGACTTTGGTATAGATGTTCTTCCAGATACTCGTCCTATATCCATTCCGCCATATAGAATGGCACCAACAGAGTTGAAAGTGCTTAAAGAGAAGTTGATAGATCTCCTAGATAAGGGCTTTATTCGACCAAGTGTCTCACCTTGGGGAGCTCCGGTCTTATTAGTGAGAAAGAATGATAGTTCCCTAAGGATGTGTATAGATTACTGTCAGTTGAACAAGGTTACCATCAAGAACAAGTATTCTCTTCCGAGAATTGATAATTTTTTCTATCAACTTCAGGGTGCCACATGTTTATTTAGGATAGATCTCAGATCTGGCTACCATCAGCTAAGAGTAATGGAATGTGATATTCCAAAGATTGCTTTTAGAACCCATTATGGCCATCATGAGTTTCTGGTCATATCCTTTGGTTTGACTAATGCGCCTGCAACATTCATGGACCTTATGAATACAATTTTCAAACTTTATTTAGATATGTTTGTTATCGTTTTCATTGATGACATATTAATCTATTCAAGGAATGAAGAAGGTCATGCTATTCATCTCAGAATAGTTCTTCATACTTTAAAATATAGAGAGTTGTATGCCAAGTTCTCTAAATATGAGTTTATGCTTGAGTCTGTGGCATTCTTAGGCCACATTGTGTCTGGAGAGGGAATTAAAGTTGATACTTAGAAAATTGAGGCAGTACAGAATTAGCCTAGACCCACATCTTCAACTGATATTAGGTGTTTCTTGGGTTTGGCTGGCTATTATAGAAGGTTCTTAGATTGATTCTCATCTATTTTGTCTCCTTTGACCAAGTTGACTCAGAAGACAATTAAGTTTCAGTGGTCAGAAGATGTGAGAAAAGCTTTCAAAAGTTGAAAAAGTGGTTGACTACTGCCCCAGTATTGACCTTACGAGAAGGTACTCAAGGTTTTGTGGTGTATTGTGATGCATCTAGAGTTGGCTTGGGTTGTGTTTTAATGTAGAATTGCAAGGTTATAGCTTATGCCTCCAGACAATTGAAAGTTCATGAGAAGAATTACCCAACCCATGACTTAGAGTTGGCTGATGTAGTATTTTCTTTGAAGATATGGCGTCATTATTTGTATGGTGTTCATATTGATGTATTCACTGATCACAAGAGTATTTAGTATGTGTTCACTTAGACAGAGCCTAATCCGACTAATGGTTTCCACAGAAGGATGAGTAGTGGTGATGAATGGGGCTTAACTATCATTAGTGTCAGAAGTGAAAGAAAAGCAAGACTAAGACCTAATTTTGCTCGAATTGAAGATAAATGTTCATTAGCAAAAAGTATTAGCTTTTGAACAATGGGGAGATGGTGTATTGAGATTATATCAAGGCATATTGTGTGTACTAATTGTGATGGACTCTAAGAGATAATCACAGAGGAAGATCATAGCTCCAGATATTCCATTCATCCGGGTTCCACAAAGATGTATCGTGACTTAAGAGAGGTGTATTGGTGGAATAGTATGAAGAAGGGCATTGCAGAATTTGTTGCTAGGTGTCCAAATTGCCAACAAGTTAAAGTAAAGCACCAAAGGCCCGGTGGTTTGGCTCAGAATATAGAAATTTTGGAATGGAAGTGGGAGATAATTAATATGGACTTCAGCACAAGGTTACCAGGTCTCGCAGGCAGCATGATTCTATTTGGGTGATTGTTGATAGAATGACGAAATCAGCCCACTTTTTGCTGGTAAAGACCACTTATTCGGCAAAAGATTATGCTAAGCTGTATCTTCAAGAAGTAGTTAGACTTCATGGAGTTTCGGTCTCCATTATTTCAGACAGAGGTGCGCAATTTACTGCACAGTTTTTGGAAGTCATTCCAAAAAGGCTTGGGTTCAAAGGTTAACTTAAGTACTGTCTTTCATCCTCAGAAAGATGGGCAAGAAGAGCGCACTATTTAGACTTTAGAGGATATGTTGAGGGCATATATGATTGATTTCAAAGGTAATTGGGATGCTCACCTACCTCTTATTGAATTTGCTTACAACAATAGTTACCACTCTAGCATCAAAATTGGATGGTTTGAAGTTGGTGAAACAGGGTTGATAGGACCAGATTTAGTTCACCAAGATATGGAGAAGGTGAAAGTGATTCAAGAGAGGTTGACAGCGACACAGAGTCATCATAAATCCTACACTGATGTTAGGAGAAGGGAGTTAGAGTTTGAAGTAGATGATTGGGTATATCTATAAGTTTCACCCATGAAGGGTATTATGAGGTTTGGTAAGAAGGGGAACCTTAGTCCCCGGTATATTGGACCTTCACGAATATCCAAGAGGATTGGCAATGTAGCTTATGAGTTGGACCTACCACAAGAGTTAGCCGCAGTTCATCCGGTGTTTCACATCTCTATGTTGAAGAAGTGCATGGGTGATCCTTCAGTGATCATACCAACTGCAAATATTGAGATCAAGGATACCTTATCTTATTGAGAGATTCCGGTTCAGATTCTAGATCGTCAAGTTCGCAAGTTAAGAACAAAAGAAGTAGCATTAGTCAAAGTCCTTTGTAGGAACCAATTTGTTGAAGAAGCTACTTGGGAAGGAGAAGAGGATGTGAAGCAGAGATATCCACATATCTTTAAATCCGTTAAAAATGCAGACCAAGGTACTAATTCTCTTCTTAGTACTCTTTAAATTATGGGTGAGCACGTTGTTTGTTTGCATTTGCTTGTCGGATGTTTGAACTTGATGTTACACCCTTAGCCTGGTAAGAGTAAGCTCATTCGAGGACGAATGTTCCCAAGGGGGAGATATTGTAATACTCTGTAACGAGAAAGAACTAAAGAGGAATTTAAAAAGAGGAAATAGTCATTTTTGGAAAGTATAAAAATCTGGAAATTTTTAAATGTGTTAAAGTTGAGTTTTTGGTCAACTTCAAACGACCATAACTTTTAGTTTGGAGAGGAGCAACCCCATCCATTGCCACACATTCTTTGATGTTAATATTTTCTCTTAGTTGTTATACTAATCTAACATCTCCTATCCCAATTCATTATCTTTGCAAATTTTCCAAGTTGAGCCATTATCAGTTTTGGAGTCATGATTAACAGCTAGTCTCTTCATCTACCCAATATGAATATGCATATAGAATACATAATGTAATTTATGATATTTTTGTATCCATACCAAATTATCATAATGTTTGATTCAGTGCATATTAAAATAAAGGTAATAATTATCCTACGCTACACCTCCTAAATGAAGGTAATATCATCTTTCACATTCCAATTGCTACTATTTAGGTTCTTATATACCTATGGGCTAACTTGTAATATTTTATTATATGCTATCTATCAAGTTAAGTGATTGATGTTTGGTTTCCAAGCTTTGGAGCACCAAGCATCAATGAAAAAATTGTCGTAGTTGTGTCCGTTCACTAGAAATTAATAGGAAAAAGAATTTAAGTTCAACACATTAACGACGTATAAATTATTTACGCAAAAATTAACTTACTTAGAAAATCAATCAAGAATTCTTATTACCAATTATAAAGAATATTGAAGAGTCTATTTTTTTTTAATGGAGCTCAAGTTCAATAAATGCTTCATTTGCCTGTGCAAACACACTCACTTAGACATGAGTAACATTCATTCCAAAGTGTTATTGGGTATATAAATTGTAATTAGAAATAAGATAGCAGATAAATTTTAGTTAATGCAATATAATTGAGTGTGCTCTCACAAATCAGACCACAATGTGAAATGATTAATTTAAATATTATTTGTGCATTGCTCGATATGTATACTAGTTACCTTAATATTAACAATATAAAAGAAAAACTTACACCATCTGTTTACAAAAAACAACAATTTCATCAAATATTCATACTACAAAATAGTAATTACTTATTAATATTTCTCTATCGAGAATTCAAAAGAGTCCACAAAATAGTAAAAGTTTATATCAGAAGTACAAAAGCAAAACATCATATCCCGAAGGAAATAAGATAAAAAAAACTACTCTAAACTATCTCAATCTTTGAATAAATGTGTGTGACTTGAAAGTCGTCCCCCATGACAGTCTTGAGCGAATAAAAGCTTGGAGTGTATTTAGTTGATGCAATGACATCACCGTCAACATTAACCACCCTGAACGTCTTCATTTCTGGGTTGTACCAAACTAGTTTTGAGCGACTTTGAAACAAGATTTCTCCATCTTTCCAAATAAATATAGGTTCAAAACTATAGTTAACCATACCACGCGGAATAGATTCCACCAAAATGCTATTTTTAGTCCAATATTCTATAATGCCATACTCTTTCATCCATCATATATTAATATTAACATTCCATATGTGGATATTATCAGTCAAACATAGATAGTTCCCCAACTCTGCTAGCCTCAAGTTTGAGGATGGAGTTTCCAAACCAGGTGGAGCAGGCTGGGACTTGATCTTTTCTATCTCAACATCGAAAGAGTAAATGCTGTCAGTTTTTTCGCTATCCATCCAATGAAGAGCACCATTGACATTAGCCTTTCCAAAAATCATACCATACAGGACACGTAATTTCACCCACATTTCTCCATTTCTCATAAACTCCAAGAGTATAAACCTCCAATTCTGAAGCTCTAGTAACATCCTAAACCTTTCTATCAACTAATCTCAATACTTTATAATCTCCAGAGACTTCGCTAAAGCAAAACCCATAAGCAACTTGAGTAACACTTATCTCCCATTTGGGTAATTCAAGTTTGATATACTCATCCAAAAGAGGATTGTTAATGTAAACCGAATGATTCTCAATGTGCGTCAAACCACCCACCAAACAGATAAATCAATTACAAGAACCAACTAAAATCGCACTCCTTGGATGGAAGTGAAACTTAGGGGTCACCTGAACGGTTCTGTTACAGCGGTGAACATAATAATCGTACTCTGCTTTGAGTTCTAGAAGCAAAGGATTGCACTGACCATCCAAAAATAAAATGTCGGGGAAATTAAGGGATCTTGTTTGATGCATGTTAAAATACCAAGGGTCGGAAGTTAAAAGGCTATACTAGAGTTTACAAACAACTCTACATCGAAAAATGGGCTTGATTGGCAATCTTGAAAGAATTTCAATCATGATCACCCATGGAAGATACATAATTCTCGTGACATGATGAGAGATTCTACTTCCTTTGCAAACTGAACTTTTGACGTCCATGACTGGCATTTCCTTTGAACAAAATGGTTTGCTTGTTTTGAGGGTTATGGTCGGTTGGACCTTCATATATAGTGGACTCCAAGATTTCGGAAATTTTAATTCAAGCCAAAATGACTATAGACATTGACTAGATAAAGTTGGATGACTTCTTGAAAAATATTTAAGAAAAAAAATTAAATGCTGCTTTTCGTTATCATCCTTTTGAATGACTTCTTGAAAAATATTTAAGGAAAAAAATTTAAATGTTACTTTCTATTATTATCCTTTTGGATGGCTTCTAGAAGACAAAACAAAATAAGTGAATTTTTTTATCATTTACCTTATTTAGCCATTTGAATCAGATATTATCAATGTTTTATATTTTTAGATGAAGTTCACTAATAAAATGTACAGAAAAGGGTTAAAATTGCCCGTGAACTATGTGAAATAGACCACTTATGCCCTCTATTACATTTTGGGAAAAAAGTGCCCCCACTGTTATCCCAAAAGACCACAAATACGCTCTAAGATTTAACAACCCAAATTTTTAGTGACGTGGCAAGCCACATGAGACTAATCCCTCCACCTAAATGTGGGCAAGTAGGACTAGGCCTTTAGCAGCGACAAAATTAGTCGCCATAGATTTTCAAAATATCGCCACCAAAAGGGTTTTCATTGATTTTAATATATCTGTTAAAGGATGTTTGTATGATAGAACATTCTACTGTTCTAATCCTTTTACTATTTGTAGTAAATCTTTGGTAGATATAATGATAAAAGAACAACATGTCTCTTAGTGTATGTTTGTGGTTTCCTTATTACCAAAGTAAACTTTAGCATTTCTCTTTCATGCAAATCTATGGCATAACCCAATAGTTTGCACAAGTTTCCGTATAATGAATATCTGAGGTTGGCCAGAATGAGGAGCAATAGTTGGAGGTGAAGCTTGTTTAGTTGAACCAGGTTGATCCACATGGATGACCCGGTCCAATTTCCTTCAATAAAATATTCGTTTGATACATCTCTTTATTTATGCCTTGTGGAGATCATGTCTTTGTGGAAAATACTTTAAACTGTATCATAGGATTTTATTTATTATTTTGCTGAGCTGATTAGTTATGGCAGTAAATTGGGAATTTATAGATTTTAAAAAAGGCTTCTGAATTACATGGTAAGCAAAATCTAATTGAATGAAAGAGCATCTTTTCCTTCAGTATTCTCAGCATATAATATTTTCTATAATACATATCTTTTATCAAGACATGCATGTGTAATACTTCGAAAATTCCTAAGTTAAGATCAATTCCTAATTTTGAAATGTGTATTGGATGTGAATTAAGGTTGTAGACAGCGAACTTTTATTGATAAATCCATATTAAATTTGGATTAAATTATAAATTCTTGATACTTTGACCAAGTCAAATTATTGGTTAATAAATTTGAATTAATATTTAAGTCAAAATGGTATGACTCGAATAAAGTTCAAATATTATATTTGGGTCACTCCATTAAGTTTACAAGACGAGCCCAACTCACATTCTTCAAGCCCAAGATCCTCTAAATTACTTGGACCACAATACCCCTAAAACACTAGTTCATGCCTATATAAAGGGGTCTTCATATAAAACCAAAAGGAGACGAAAATACATAGAGAATCCTTGCTCTTCAGCAGTGATTTGCAAGTCTTCCGCAACAAAGAAGTCTTCGCTCCAAGTGTTGAGCCACAAGTATTTCATCGAGTCAAGAACAATTGTAAAGTTAAGAATCGGGGGATTACATCTCTTTTCTAAAAGACTTCATAAAGATTGTAACATCGCACAAATTCAAATAGAAATACTATTGTTTTCCTGCTATTTTCCTTTCCTATTTGCTATATTTCAAGAACAAAACTTTAGGTGCATACAAGAGTCATAAGGAACCTCTAGCACAAAGTTAAGCTCAAATATTCTCTACCGATTAAGCTTTTGCATAAGACAATGCAAGAGTAAACTTCAAATGACCATATTTCTTTGAATATGAAGAGTACTTTATGTCCCTCTACTTATTAAATTAAATGTCTTTAAGTCTTCTTTCAAACTCCATAACCGTTCTTGAATCCAGATCACGAGTAAAAATTATAGTTATGATCGTTTTACTAGAGACACTTCAATCTGAAAATTTCAGTCCAAAGCACTACGAGTTAGAGTATGACTCGTGGTATCATTACTATGACTCGTACTTTGATAATACGGCCCCAAAATCTCTCGGCAACCACGAGTCAGATTTGTTGTTAAAGTACACATGTATGTTTTATTATCTAGTTGATTTTTGTTTCAGGAGGTTCTTCATTTAGCTCAGTATGCTCAGATTTAACTATGAGACGAGTCAGATTTGTTGTTAAAGTACACATGTATGTTTTATTATCTAGTTGTTTTTTGTTTCAGGAGGTTCTTCATTTAGCTCAGTATGCTCAGATTTAACTAGTTATTTCATTCAGACATTTCACATACCATACGTTCCATGTACATACATCATTCGGCGTTGCATTATTTGATAATGTAGATTCAGGTATTCAGGATAGTCATCAGACACATTAGTAGGATCACTTTCATCAAGCATTGGTGAGACGTCCTTGCCTTCGGTTGTATCCAGTTTAATCTTGTGTATTAGTAGTTAGCATATGTTATGAGTGTTACCCTCTTCATATTCAGGTTGGTCAAAAATACAGAAACAGAAAATAGATGAAATAGAGAGAACGTAAGTAATCCGAGTCCACACAAACCACTGTGTTTCCTTAAGAAATTTTATCCCCTCACTGTACCCGAGGTTGTAGATTATTAATTCCTTCCAAGATAGAACAGATTAACCTATTAGAGAAGTAGCGGTACCTCAAACTTCAATATTTTCAGCGAACGCAAGAACAACAATGAGAGCGCACACAAACTCAGTCGATCGACAATTTTATTTATGTAAGAAAATGTATGCAGAGAGGAAAAAAATTTAATGTTTGAAAAATGAAAAAAAAAACCTCTTATTTATAGCCATTTGTAGCAAGGAACACGTCTATTCAGACAAATCTGTTCAAACCCGGTTTTTTCCAGAATGTTGTATCTTTTGGGAAAAGTAATGACTTTTCGGAAGGAACAGATCCCTTCAGAACGTTTTAATTGTTACACGTGAATTTCAAATAAATTTTATTGCTCCAAATTAATTATGTTATTTAACTAACATTCTGAATTAATTTATAAGAGAAAGGAAATCGATTAACAAGATTTATTAAATAAATTTTGTCCACAAATATTATCAATCAATCACATCATTTGCCGAATCCGAAGCCGAAGCCAAAGCCGACCGAGCGACGACGACGGCGCGAGGGGGCACCTTCTTCTTAACCCTTCAAGAACTAAAGGAAGTGTTTCCTAATATAAGGACAACAATTTTCTTTCTTCTACCAATATGGGAGAAATGACTTTTCATTTGCACTTTGCAATGACTTTTCATTTTCCCTCCAAAATTGGTTCCCCCACTTTTTTATTTTCTCTTCTTATTTCTCATTCACACCTTGCTAAAACCCAACAATCCTCCACATGAATGGGGAATGACTATTGTTAAAACATATGCATGAAAAACTTGTGTGTCTCGTAAGTAAGGGTTAATCACATCTGGATAAGTAGGTTTCCCTTTAAACTTTCCGTAGTGAACATATATCAGATATACTTGGTCAATCGATAGATTTGATATCTTTGAACCGTCGAGCTTTGGTCTATACCTAGACAACATAAGTCATACAATCAACCCTTGAACTATTTTTGGTTCTCATTGTTTTGTTCGTTTCAGCCATGAGCGCATCTCGATTAATAAGTGCTCAGAGAACTAGCATTACCGGATTCTCCTTGAAGCGGCTTACACTTCACACTTACATAGGTGGTTTCTAAATGTGTTATCTCGTAGATACACTATTTGATATACCCTGTATCAAACTTAGAAACCATTAAAAAGTCCTTATGCCTTTATTCTAGTTACTGAACATTGTCTCATCATGAGAATGGACCATATAATAATTTTTGACAATGTTGAACCGTCATCTATGACTTTGTTTTATCTCCTTGAACCTAGATCTTGGGATCTCCAGTCTTCTAGGTAGAGTTACCGCCACGATGACTTGTTCTCAACCATAGTCCCATTCCCGTCAATGATCTCTCAATTCCCTCTCTAGTTAGGCCTTTTGTAAGTGGATCCGACACATTATGCTTAGACTTTACATAGTCAATTGTGATAATTCCACTATAGAGTAGTTGTCTAACAGAGTTATGTCTTTATCTTATGTGACGAGACTTCCCATTATACATAACGCTTCCAGCCCTTTCTATTGCAGCTTAACTATCACAGTGTATGCATATAGGGGCAATTGGTTTGGGCCAAAATGGAATATCTTCTAAGAAATTCTGGAGCCATTCAGCTTCTTCACCTGCCTTGTCTAAGGAGATGAATTCAGAATCCATTGTAGAGCGAGCTATACATGTTTGTTTTTTATGATTTCCAAGATATTGCTCCTCCACCAGTAGTGAAAACATATCCACTCGTGGATTTCATTCCAGTTGACCCAGTAATCCAATTTGCATCACTATATCCTTCAAGAACTGTTGAATATTTTTTGTAATGCAAAACATAGTTTTGAGTGTCATCTAAGTACCCCAAAACTCTCTTCATTTCCATCCAATGATTATGATTGGGATTAATTGTGTATCGACTCAATTTACTTATAGCCAAGCTATGTCTGGTCGTGTACAATTCATGACACACATCAAATTTCCTAATACTCTGGAATAATCCAATTGAGACTGACTTTCACCTTTATTCTTAGCAAGATTAAGGTTCACATCAATTGGGGTCTTTATCTTTTTGAAATTCAAATACTTGAATTTTTCAAGTACCTTTTGAATATAATGAGATTGAGACAATGCTAGACCGTTAGGAGTTTTGTGAAACTTAATTCCAAATATCAAATCGGCAACTCCTAGATTTTTCATATCAAACTTACTAGTGAGCATACACTTAGTAGCTTTTACATTGGCAATGTCATTGCTCATTATCAACATGTCATCCACATATAGGCATACAATGACTTCATGATTCAGAGTGTCTTTAATATAAACACATTTATCACATTCATTGATCTTAAATCCATTTGACAACATGGTTTGATCAAACTTTGCATGTCATTGCTTGGGTGCTTGTTTTAGTCCATAAAGTGACTTAACAAGTTTGCATACTTTCTTTTCTTTACCGGGAACTACGAAGCCCTCAGGCTGATCCATGTAAATCTCTTCCTCCAGCTCTCCATTTAAGAAGGCAGTTTTCACTTCCATTTGATGGATTTCAAG
This sequence comes from Solanum stenotomum, assembly GCF_019186545.1. NCBI lineage: Eukaryota > Viridiplantae > Streptophyta > Magnoliopsida > Solanales > Solanaceae > Solanum > Solanum stenotomum. The sequence goes on along the minus strand of NC_064286.1, from coordinate 46,854,217 downwards.
ACCGTATACTGCAGCTAGGGCAATTAACATCTGAATTGATGTAATCCTAGTCACTGGTGACTATGTGTCAAAATAATCAAGATCTTCTTTCTGTTTAAAGCCTTTGACAACAAGTCTTGCTTTATATTTGTCAATAGTTCCATCATATTTCATCTTCCTTTTGAAGATCCATTTTGAACCCAAGGGTTTGTTCCCTGGAGAAAGATCAACCAACTCTCAAGTATGATTGTTAGGATTGATTCAATGTCACTATTGACAGCCTCCTTCCAAGAGGTTGAATCGCTAGACAACATCGCTTCCTTGATTGTTTGAGGCTCACTCTCAAGAAGGAATGTTACAAAATCATATCCAAATGAAGCATATGTGCTTTGACATTTACTGTGCCTTGGACTCTCTTCATTGGTTTCATTCTCTTTTGGTTCTTCTCGAGGTTGTTTAGACCCCCCACTAGATGACTCAAGTCTAGTTTTATACGGATATATATGTTCAAAAAATTTAGCATTATCTGATTCCATTACCGTAGTATCATGAATATCTAGATGTTCGGACTTATGAACCAAAAATCGACATGCCTTACTATTTGTGACATATCCAATGAATACACAATCCACAGTCTTAGGCCCTATTTTCACCCTCTTAGGTATAGGAACCTGGACTTTGGCTAGACAATCCCACACTTTGAAATATTTCTAGTTGGGTTTTCTACATTTCAATTTCTCATATGTAATAACATGTGTCTTCGTGTGAGGCACTTTACTGAGTATTCAATTTGCTGTAAGGATAGCTTCCCCCATAAGTGTTATGGTAAACCTGAACTTATAAGTAAGGCATTCATCATTTCCTTTAGAGTTCAGTTTTTCTTTTCCACAATTCCATTAGATTAAGGAGAGTAAGGAGCAGTAGTTTGATGGATTATTCTATTTTCCAAACATATTTCTGCAAATGGAGATTCATATTCTCCACCTCTATCACTTCTGATCATTTTGATCTTTCTATCCAACTGATTTTCAACTTCAATTTTATATTGCGTATGTCACTCCCCAAGGCTACCCTCGAGACGCGGACACGGGACCTAGGACTACAAGTGATTCCAAGCTAACCCTGTTAGCATGATCATAAGCATACTAAAGATAATAAATTGATGCAGAAGCTAAATCATAAATAAAATGAAAACATGGGGAACACACATATACTATAACTGAGATGTATGAAAAATTGATTAGTTTAATACAAAGAAAATATTAACTCAATACTAAGCTGAATCTATCTATATCTAAAAATAGCCTATGACTGACTAGAAATACTGGAACAGTCCCCAACTAAGTTTAGCAAAACTGAAACTAATACTGAAAAGAAACTCATGACTATTGTCCTCGGAGAATGAGGATTCACCACTGATTTCACTGAACTAGAGATCGGGAACCGATCTAAGCGTGATCTAGATGCTGAGAACCTGAACCTACATTACGAGAAGATGTAGCGCACGTATGCGTCAGTACTTGAAATAAACTGAGCATGCAGGATAGAGTAAAGCTGAAATAACATATAACTGAACAAAGCAATAAAGTAATGATATAATCTGAACATGATATAGAAATGGAATATTGAGCTAACTAAATGCAATGACCAAATTTAAAACATGTTGAGACTGAATACTGATTGTACTGAAATATGGTCAATGCAATAGAGTCTGACTGAACTGTAGGAGCTACTAATAATCGACATAAAACCACATGAGCTAAATGTGGAGTCCAATGTATACGCCCCATCGAGAGGACCCAATATACCCTGCCAGAGGTATAGAGGCATGCTGGCATGATCACTTAATTGATGTTGCCCACAGAGGGGACTACACGTACATGGCTCGTAGTTCTGGGACTATATGGGCTGAACCGTAGTCCAACTCGGTATTATGCTACTCCCAATGAATTAAGTGGTTAACTGATTATGACTGAATTTTTGTAAATACCGGATAGCTCAAAACTGAACATGCAAACTGAGAATGCAACAATTAATATGATAATAATGCATTAATAAACTGAGGCATGTATAACTGAATAACTAGGATATCTGACCTAGCATGTGTAATTCAAGAACTAAAGAAATACATAGCTAGGGTTCTGAAATTCATGCGAAAAATGATGTAATAATATGATAATCTGATTTGGAACATGTTATAACTAATTCATGATGATCTGTTGTAATTCTAGAAACCCTAAGTCTGTTCATAATCATGGAATCAAGAATCTGACTGAATTCTAGGGACCTAATGGGCGAAAGGAATCCACTAGTCAAATCCCACATACCTGTTGACAAATTCCACGGAGAAATCTTTCGATTTTGGGGCTGGAACTAATGGAACTTTGCTGCGTTCTTGAACTAGGGTTCTTGACCTTTTTCTCCTCTCTTGCTTCTAATTTTCTAAGTTTTGATAAATGATTTTGACTAAGGTAAGTGCTAGTTATGTTTCTAGGCTTAAAATAACTAAACCTCATGATTTAGAGTCTAAAACGACGTATCTTAGGGGTCCAATGAAATAGGAAAAGACCAAAAGACTCCTAACTTACTTGTTGTCGGAGTGACCTACGGGCCGTAGGTCAATCGACGATCCGTCCATTGGGGTTGTCGATCAACTCTGCCTGATAGGGCTTCACTAAAACAATCATATATTTTTACTCGGATGTTGGATTTTTGCAAACTTGGTGGAGTTAGAAAGAGGATTCAATTATCTATCATATCATAGTTGATGGGACACCTAATCATTTTGTGCTAAGTGTTATGACCATTTGAAGTTGATCCATTAATAATTTTCATCTAACTGGCTGCTGACCCTCACCTAAGGTCAGACCTACGGACCGTGGATCGAATGACGGTCCGTGTTGGTCGACCGTAGTTTGTGTAAGAGGCTGGGTAAGGGAGGTCTCGATCCATGAACACAGACCACGAACCATGGTTCTGTGCATGAGTCGGGACTTAGCCAATTTTCTGAGCTGGTTTGGGGAGGGGTTGGAGTTGTGAACCACGAACCACCAGCACGGGCCATGGTGTGACCTTCGGTCCGTGGATGGCAATCGTGGATTGCACCTGCAACTCCTCAAAATCTGCATTTTTGGTCTGTTTCGGACACAGGGTGTTACATTATTCCCCCTTGGGACCATTCGTCCTCGAATGAAAACTAAACTAGCTGAAATGGAGGGAGAGGTATGCAATCCCTACCACTAAACACTGAGAACTTAATTGTTGACTGAACTGAGCTCCAAGAACATGCAAATACGCTGAAAATGCAAGTACAAGCTGAAGAGGAACTATTATCTCAAGTTGGAATATAATCAGAAGAAAAGAGATGAGGATACATGGACTTCATGGCTGCTTCTGCTTCCTAATTAGCTCCCTATACAGACTGACTCCTCCACAAAACCTTGATTGAAGCGACTTCTTTGTTTCTCAAGCTTCTAACCTGATGATCAAGAATCTCAACTGGTACATCCTCATAAGAAAGGCTATCTTTTACAGCCACAGTCTCTAATGACACTACAGATGTTGGATCACCCACACACTTCTTCAAAAGTGAAATGTGAAAGACTGGATGCACTGCTTCTAAATCTGTTGGCAATTTTAACTCATAAGCCATTTTACCAATCCTTTTCGAGTTCCGATAAGGGCCTACATATCTGGGACTGAGCTTCCCTTTCTTGGCAAATCTCATCACCCCCTTCATAGGTGACACCTTCAGGAAAACCCAATCATCAACTTGGAACTCTAGTTCCCTTCTTCTCATATCTGCATAAAACTTCTGGCGACTCTGGGCAGTCTTAAGTCTATCTCTAAGGAGTTGCACCTTTTCCATAGCATCAAGGACTGAATCTGGTCCTATCAAGGAAGATTCACCTACTTCAAACCAACCAACTGGAGATCTACATCTATGCCTATACAATGCCTTATAAGGGGCCATCTGAATGCTGGAATGGTAACTATTGTTGTAGGCAAACTCAACAAGAGGAAGGTGATCATCCCAACTACCCTTGAAGTCAATCACACAAGCTCTCAACATTTCCTCCAAGGTCTGAATGGTACGCTCTGCCTGACCATCCGTATGCAGATGAAATGTTGTGCTAAGATTAACCTAAGTACCAAGACCTTTCTGAAATGACTTCCAGAAATTAGAGGTAAACTGAGGACCTCTATTAGAGATGATAGAAAAAGGAACCCCGTGCAACCTCACAATCTCATTAATGTAAAGCTTTGCGTAATCCTCCGTTGAATCTGTAGTGTTGACCACCAAAATGTGAGAAAACTTAGTAACCCTATCAACAATCACCCAAATGGAGTCATGTTGTCTGCGAGTACGAGGTAAACCTGTGATGAAGTCCATGTTGATCACTTCCCACTTCCAAGTAGGAATGTCAATCTCTTGAGTCATACCTCCTGGTTGCTGGCAATTTTGGCACTTCGTCACAAAATCTACTATATCTCTTTTCATACCATTCCACCAATAGGCTTCCTGCAGATCCCGGTAAATCTTAGTGGCACCTGGATGGATAGAATATCTAGAGTTATGGGCCTCTGCAAGAATATGTTGTCTCAACTCGCCCACATTAGGAACACATAATCGACCCTGGTAGCGAAGTACATCATCTCCCCCTTGGGAGAAAACCTCAACTCTCTGTTGATGGACGTCACCCTTGAGTTCAAGTAATATCGGATCGATGTCTTTCTTTTCCTTAACTTCCACTACCAAAGAAGATTCTGATCTATTCTGGAATATCACACCAACATCTGATGTGTTAGTAAGACTAACTCTTAAGAGAGCAAGACGATGAATATATTTTTCTACTTCCTTCCCTTTTACCTCAATATGTGCTACACCACCCTCTAGATTCACCTCTTTCTGGCCTTAAGGTAAGAGATAATCGATATATAGGTACTGAGCTACTATCTTTCTATTCTAAGATTGGCTCATTTGGAAATTAGAACTGAACAACCCGAATTCTACAATCGACTGAGGCATGACAGAACTGAAACCAATCTATGCCTAGATATATATCAAAATCTACCATTTCTAAAGCTATAAGATATACTGAGGTGACTTTCTGAGAGACTGTGATAGGGCAATTTCTGTATACCCGTCTAGCTATAACTGGGTCACCGACTGGAGTAGATTCAGAAGGGTTCTGAAAGAGTTTCTGGGTTAACACTGAATTGGACTGCTATGTAAGGAGTTACAAAAGACAAAGTAGTCCCTGATCTAACAATGCATAAACATTAAGATCAACGACTCGTAATGTACCAGTGACTACATCAGGATAATCTTCCTGATCTTGATGAGCCTGAAGAGCATAGAGCCTGTTTTGGCGCTGTCCCCCACCTGTACCAGATGAGTTACCCTGCTGAGTCGGGTGACCTGCTGGTGCTGCTGAAGTTGTAGATTGAGCTCTACCATTATTTCCTCCTTGACTATGTCTAGAAGGACAATCCTTCAATCTATGACCAAACCAACCACACCGAAAACATCATTCCTTACCTGCAAGGCACTCGCCCGGATGGTTCTTACTATATTTCAGGAAAGTTGGGTAATTTTTGGTGCCTGAAACACTATCTTGAGACTTAGAGCCTGATACCCTACCTTTCTGATCGTTACGAAACCTGGGGGATTGAACACTAGCTGATGAAGGGGCTGGAGTCGAACACTTCTTCTGAAACTGCGAGCAATTTCCACCACCCAATTTCTATTGGGAATACTCGTAGTTACATGTTCTTGCTTTCTTAGTCTCCTTAGTCTGTTCCCTAAGCTTATCACCCTCAACCTGTTGAGCATGAGTCATGAGCCTAGAGATGTTCATGTCTCCCAATAACATAGTATTCTTACACTCGGTCTTCACTAAGTCTGACACACCATACAGAAACTTATTCATCTGAGCCCTGGAATCAGCAACCATGTGAGGAGCATACCTGGAGAGTTGGTTAAACTTGAGCCCATACTCTTGGACAGTCATGTTACCCTGCCTTAAGTTTATAAATTCCTGGGCCCTTGCTTCTCTCAACTCTATCGGAAAAAACTTGTCCAGAAAGGTTTCGCTGAAACAATCCTAAGTACTAGGAGCAGCATCTGTACCCCTGTTCTCCTTCCACTGAGTATACCAGATATGAGCCACATCCTTAAGTTGGTATGATGCTAACTCAACCCGATCATTCCCAGTTACCTGCATCATTTCAAAGATCTTCTTAAACTCATCAATGAAGTTCTGTGGGTCTTCACCAACCTATGAACCTAAAATTCAGGCGGATTCATCCTTAAAAAAAACTTGAACTCTAGCTGCCACTGATCCACTATTTCTATTAGTAGGAACTGGAACCTGCTGATTGTTCTTGTTGGTCATACTCTGAGCCAATAGTTGGATCGCATTCTGAAACTCTTCATTCTTAACCTTATGGTCTGGGACTAGAGGAATTGCATTAGCATTCCATGCGTAATCTCTATGAGGAGGCATGATCTTAAGCGCATAACGATGGATTAAAAAGGAGATCATACCAACGCACGATAAGAATACCAAGAAAGTGAAGATTTCCTAAAACACTTCATAGCCTCCCTCTCATTAGATGTGGTTCACTTCACATCCATGAAAAGTACTCTACTTAGTGTGGCTTTTCAGACATCCTAGGACTCTTAAACCTAATGCTTTGATACCAACTTTGTCACGCCCCGAGGCTACCCTGAGATGCAGACACGGGACCTAGGACCACAAGTGATCCCAGGCTAACCCTGTTGACATGATCATGAGCATACTAAAGATAATAAATTGATGCGGAAGCTAAATCATATATAAAATGAAAAGATTGGGAATACCTATATACTATAACTGAGATATATGAAAAACTGATTAGTTTAATATAAAGAAGATACTAACTCAATACTAAGTTGAATCTATCTATGTCTGAAAATAGCCTCTAACTGACTAAAAATGCTGGGACAGTCCCCAGCTAAGTCTAGCAAAACTGAAACTAAAGACTAAAAATACTAAAAAGAAACTCATGACTATTGTCCTCGGAGATTGAGGACTCACCTCTGATTTCGCTGAACTAGAGATCGGGAACTGATCTAAGCGTGATTTGGATGCTGAGAACTTGAAACTACTTCACGAGAAAATGTAGCGCACGTATGCGTCAGTACTTGAAATGTACTAAGCATGCGGGATAAAGTAAATATAACTGAACAAAGCAATAAAGCAATGATATAATTTGAACATGATATAGATACAAAATACTGAGCTAACTGAATGCAATGACCAAATTTAAAACATGCTGAGACTGAATACTGACTGTACTGAAATATGGTCAATGCATTAGAGTCTGACTGAACTGTGGGAGCTACTAATAACCGACATAAAACTACATGAGCTAAATGTGGAGTCCGATATATATGCCCCATTGAGAGGACCTAATATACCCTGCCAGAGGTATAGAGGCATGCTGGAGTGATCACTAAACTGATATTGCCCACAGAGGGGACTTACACCTACGTTGCTCGTAGTTCTGGGACTATATGGGTACGCTAAACCCTAGTCCAACTCGGTATTATGTTACTCCCAATGAATTAAGTGGTTAACTGAGAATGCAATAATTAATCTGATAATGATGCATTAATAAACTCAGGCATGTATAACTGAATAACTCGGATATCTCACCTAGCATGTGTAATTCAAGAACTAAAGAAATACATAGCTAGGATTATGAAATTCATGCGAGAAACGATGTAATAACATGATAATCTGATTTGGAACATGTTAATAACTAATTCATGATGATCTGCTGTAATTCTAGAAACCCTAAGTCTGTTCATAATCATGGAATCAAGAATCTGACTGAATTCTAGGGACCTAATGGGCGAAAGGAACCCACCAGTGAAATCCCACATACCTGGTGACGAATTCCACGCAGAAATCTTTCGATTTCGGGGCTGGAACTAATGGAACCTTGATGCGTTCTTAAACTAGGGTTATTGACCTTTTTCTCCTCTCTTGCTTCTAATTTTCTAAGTTTTGATTAATTATTTTGACTAAGGTAAGTTCTAGTTATGTTTCTAGGCTTAAACTGACTAAAACCTCATGATTTAGGGTCTAAACGACGTATCTTAGGGGTCCAACGAAATAGGCAAAGACCAAAAGACTCCTAACTTACTTGCTGTCGGAGTAACCGACGGACTGCACCTACGGGCCATAGGTCAATCGACGGTCCGTCGATTGGGGTCATCGATCAACTCTGCCTGACAGGGCTTCATTAAAACAAGCATATCTTTTTACTCGGAGGTTGCAATTTTGCAAACTTGGTGGCGTTGGAAAGAGGATTCAATTATATATCATGTCTTAGGTGATGGGACACCTAATTCATTTAGTGCTAAGAGTTATGACAATTTGAAGTTGACCCATTAATAATTTTCATCTAACTGGCTACTGACCCTCACTTACGGTCAGACCTACGGACCGTGGATCGAATGACGGTCCGTGCTGGTCGACCATAGTTTGTGTAAGAGGCTGGGTAAAGGAGGTCTCGATCCATGGACACAGACCATGAATCGTGGTTCTGTCCGTGAGTCGGGACTTAGCCAATTTTCTGAGCTGGTTTGGGGAGGGGTTGCAGTGGTTAACCACGGACCACCAACATGGGCCGTGGTCTGACCTACGGTCCGTGGATGGCAACCGTCGGTTGCACCTGCAACTCCTCAAAATCTGCATTTTTGGTCTGTTTCAGATACGGGGTGTTACAGCCTAAATGCATCTATTGCTTCATCCTTACCATTTAGGAAATAAATATAACATTATCTAGTGCAATCGTCAATAAAATTTATGAAATACTTTTTCCTACCACATTATGGTGTTGACTTCATGTCACAAATGTCAGTATGAATCAGTTCTAAGGGATATGAATTCTTTTCAACAGATTTATAAGGATGCTTAGCATACTTAGATTCAACGCAAACTTGACATTTTGATTTATTGCACTCAAATTTAGGCAAAACATTTAAGTTAATTAGTTTTCACAAGATTTTGTTATTAACGTGTCCCAAACATTCATGCCATAAACATTTAGACTCAAGCAAGTCAGAAGAAGCATAATCTTTTTTAATATCAACTACAATTACATTGAGTTTAAAGAGGCCCTTAGTGAGGTAACATTTTCCTACATATATTTCATTATTACTCTCTACAACTTTATCAGAAATAAATACACATTTGAATTCGTTCTTAGTCAGAACTAGTATAGAAACTCATGTCTTTCGCAATTTCAGAACATACGAGACCCTATTCAAAGTCACCAGCTTGCCGGATGTCATCTTAAAGAGGACACTGCCAGTTCCTTTCACCTTTGCAACAACGGAATTTTCCATAAACAACTTCTCGTCTGTAGGTGCTGGAGTATATGATGAAAATAATTCTTTGTTGGCACAAACATGGCATGAGGCACCACAGTCTATCCACCATTCTCTTGGATTTCCAACCAAGTTGCATTCTGAAAGCATTGCACAGAGATCGTCCATCTCTCCTTTGGATTCAACCAAATTTTCTTGATCCTTTTTCTTGTCCTTCTTAAGACCCCGACATTCAATAGCCCTATGACCACGTTTGCCACAATTGAAGTAGTTTCCATTGAATTTCTTCTTAGGAGGATTGCTCTTTGGACCAGATGCTTTCTTTCTTTTCTTTAATTTGTGGGATCTTCTTGAACAATATTTACTCCAGATATTGTTGAATTACCACGTGACCTCTTTTCTTCGGCCTTGTTATCCTCTTTGATTCTCAGTCTTATCATGAGATCTTCAACAGTCATCTCCTTGCGTTTATGTTTCAAGTAATTTTTCAAGTCCTTCCATAATGGAGGTAACTTCTCAATAATGGCAGCCACCTGAAAAACAGCATTCACAACCAATCCTACATTAAAGATTATGTGAGTATTAAGAAAAAACTTAATATTTCCAACTTAGGCATTAAATAAATATATACCTTCAACAAGGAGATCATGGATTATGACCTGCAGTTCTTGAACTTGGGTGACGACGGTGTTACTATCTATCATCTTATAGTCCGGAAACTTTGCCACACTGAACTTCTTCGTTTCGGCATCCTCTGTTTTGTACTTCTTTTCTTAAGCATCCCAGAGTTCTTTTGAGGTCTTGACAATATTGTACACATTGTACAGATCATCTTGCAGGCCACTCAGAATATAGTTTTTACACAAAAAATCTGAAAGTGTCCATGCTTCTGTTACCAAGAATAGTTCTTTAGCCGGAGTTTCATCCGACATAACAAGAACGTTCTCATTAATGAACCTCTGCAGACTCAACATAGCTAGATAGAAGAACATCTTCTGCTGCCATCTCTTGAATTCGCCTCCAGAAAACTTTGCAGGTTTCTTAGCCAGTGCAAGGGTAGCAGTTGAATGATTGTGTGCAACCCATGTTATTGCAGCACTCACTGTTCCAGCATTTACTTGACTTGAATTAGTCATTTTTCTATCACAAATGGCAGAAAATTTTAGTATGTGAACTACTAACAGTAAAGAATAAATCCTTACATAACCTGTTTCTGATTTAACGATAAAGTTTTTATATTCTTTTAATCGTTAATCGAATAAATTTTAAAAATTCAAATAAAGTAGAAAACCATAAAGGTTTTATTCTCCAGAAACCTCAAATACAGAAACTATTAAATTTCTTAAGATTGTTATCCTCTTCATATCCAGGTTAGTCAAAAATACAGAAACATATAAAAGATGAAATAGACAGAATGTAAGGAATCCGAGTTCACATAAACCACTATTTTTCCTTAAAAAATTTAATCCCCTCACTGTACTCGAGGTTGCAGATTAATTCCTCCCAAGATAAAACGGATTAACCTATTAGAGAAGTAGCGGTACCTCAAACTTCAATAATTTCAGCGAACACAAGAACAGCAACGAGAGCACACCCAGACTCAATCGATCGATAATTTTATTTATGTAAGAAAATGTATGTAGAGAGAAAAAAATTTCAGTGTTTGAAAAACGAAAAAGACCTCTTATTTATAGTCATTTGCAGCAAGGAACGCGTCTGTTCAGACTAGATTTTCCAAGAATGTTGTGTCTTTTGGGAAAAGTAACGACTTTTCGAAAGGAACTGGTCCCTTTAGAACGTTTTTACTGTTACACGCAAATTTCTAATTCATTTTCCAAATCCTAATCCTAAGCCGAGCGAGCGACGACGACGGCGCGAGGGGGAATCTCATTCTTAATCCTTTAAAAACTAAATGAAGTGTTTCCTAATATAAGGACAACAATTTCCTTTCTTCTACCAATATGGGAGAAATGACTTTTCATTTGCACTTTGCAATGACTTTTCATTTTCCCTACAAAATTGGTTCCCCCACTTTTTCATTTTCTCTTCTTATTTCCCATTCACACCTTGCTAAAACCCAACAATGATTAGAGTATTCAGGTTGCTAGAGGTCTTGTCCTGACAACCTATCTTTAGCATGTCAAAGGCTTCATAGACGAGTCAATTTAGTCATAGTTCAGTTGTTTTACAAATATATTAATTATTAAGATTTTATTTCATTTATAAAGTTTTTGAGTTTTTTTTCTAAACTTATTGCATGCTTATCTTTTAAAAACTTTCGCATAGTATCATAATATTTGGTATAGTAGTAAGTCAGGCCAAATAATGATTGTGAATACTGGCCACCCCCAGGGTATACGCTCGAGACATGAAAACATGTGCTCGTTTTACTACAAAATAGTTAATGTCGGTAATAATTAACAAACTTTTAAATTTTTACATCTTTTTAAAGAAAACCAGCTTTTAATTGTTATTTTTCTTCCCATTTTCACTGATGATTATATATTTACTCCTTTTTATTGCAAAAAAATAAATAATAAAAATGATTACATTAATTATTTAATACATAAAATAACTTTTTAATCCCATTTAGGACTCTTTTTTGTAGGAAAAATGTTGTCTTAAATTTATTTTTCTCACATGTCATACTTTCTCTATCATTTGTTTGAGTGTTTCATTCACTCCCTCTATAAATCTTAGGGTTTTCTCTTTATTTCAACCTTAAATCCATTCGAATTAATCTGGATGTTTTTAGTTCTTCATTTTATGTTGAAAAGTGGGTGTTGTTCTAATCTTGAGATCTCTTTCTTTTTTGGGTGAAAGTAATTTATTTTTAATAAATTAGGAAATCAGTACATCTCTACTTTGGGCCTATTACCCAAATCCAATAAAAAAACAGAGTAAAAGGCCAGCCCATCCCCAACAAGCCCTCAACTTTCTCCCTATACACATCTCCCTTTAGATTAGGGTTTCCTCATCCGCCACTCCACTTAGCCCCCCTTTCCTTTCACTTGATAACCTGAAATGCTCCCACCTTGGATTAATCAACATCTTTACTTTGGGTCATAAGTAATGTTGCTTTAGTTTTGGATCAAGCTTGTTCTTTATCTAATATGAGATCTCAATTCAGGTGAAAGGTATATCTTTTCTCTTTATTTCTTTTTTTTGTTTCCAATTAGATGTTTTAATCTAATTCCTTTTCGTTTCTGTTGGTTTCCTTACTAGTGATTGTATTTATGATTTCTCTTGAAATGACAAGCTTTTTGTGATGTCATTAATTAATTTTGTGTTTCTCTTTTCTTTTTTTTTTGGTTGTTGTTTCTTTTCTTTTTTTGTACTTTTAATTTTTTGGGTTTTGTTTTACTTATAATTTTACTATGATTATGGTTAAATCTTTAATTATATTATTATCAATGAAGTTTATTTTTTGGGTGTATCAAAATCATCGGTGCCATCAAAAATCATAATTTGGCTTTTAAATTATTTTGAATGACTTCTATTTAGATCTGATATGAATTTGGCAAGCTTGATTGTATTATTATCACGATTTTAAGTGAATTTTGGATTTTTTTTAAGCTTCAGCTTTTGTACCTTTCCAATTTAGGTATATTCTCTTAGAAAACCCTAAGTAGCTTCAAATTAATTGTTATATGTTATATGGTTGGTTCATTGAGCTTGTTCAAGCATTTATTTGACTGTAACACTTGTTGATTTAAGGTTGGGTTCATGAAAATAACTAATTTGAGAATTGGGGTTTTAAATTTTATTCCATTAAAGGCTTTCAAACTTAACTCACTAAAATGGAGTGTATATATTAGTGTGTGTTAATCATGTCATTGCTTTTGCATCAAATAGATTCGATTTTGTATCAAATAACTTTGAATTAATTGGTGCATACAAACTAAATTTATTTATATCTTTGATGATAAGTTCAAGATTTGATACAAATAATATTTATTCATGTAGGTATACCAATTAATTTTTTGTCTTGAAAATATATGTAACAATATCTCAAAATTTCTTATTGAAATTTCAATATAGGTTGTCGTTTTAAATAGATGGACAAGTTGACAACCATAGGTGAAGGAGCTTGTCATGAGACAAGTGATTCAAATTCCTCAGAGTCAGAGCTCAAGGTAATTGTATATTTATTGATATTAATCTTCCATTGTCATTGATACAGAATGAGAACTGCCATCATTTTCTCGATATGGTTATCTATTGTGCACTCAATTAGTAATTCCTTTTTTTTTCTTTTCCTTTTGTTCACTTAATTAGTTCATTTAAAATCAATCTTATGACTTAATTATATGCATGAATGAGTTCTCCATTTGTTGTTTCACTTATAGTATTAATTCCAAGATGTGTGTGTATGTATTGACTATCTTTGGGTGATCTTATAATTATTGTGAATTAACTAATCATTGCATATACCTCCTTTTGCATTTGCATTTTCTGTTTTCAAATTCATTAGATTTGGAGGTTTACTTAGGCTTGTTTATTCAAGCTAGCTTTGGTTCTCTCTTCATGATACTCGTGAGCAAGTTCTCTTTTTTCCCACAATGCTATTCATATTTAGATAAAAATATAAGGGGCTTCTGTGAAAGGATTCAATTTGATTTCCTCTATTAGTGAGTTGATTTCTCAGTCGATCACTTAACTACACTAATAGTTATTATTTTATCATTCATCACCAACTTAATTATTTATTTCAGACGAGTCCAAAAAAATGTAGAATATTTTAGAGTTGTAGAGAATTGAAGGAAGATCTCTAGAATGAGTATTCTAGAGAGAGAAGTCTAGAAATATTCTACAAAAAGTAGTTCTAGAAAAAGATAGCTAGGAATATTCTAGAAGAGAGTAGTATGTATCTCTCTTTAGATTCTTCCAACACCTCCTATAAATATAGGTGGTCCATATTTATTGGTAAGAAAGTAAGTTCTCAAAGCATTTAAGAAAGATAGCAAACAACAAGTGAGTGAGAAATAAGAGAGAGTTCATAGAGTGTGATTGCAAGAAATATTGTGTGTAACAATTGTAGGACCTAAGTGAATCCTTACTTTACAATAATAAAATATAAGTTGTGAGCAATTGATTGTGTCCTTAAATAAAAAATATACAACAAGTGGTACCTGAGATAGTGGATAAGGAAAGGTAGAAACTCAAAGGAAAGGAGATCTTAAAATGTTGGCAGTCCCGATTCTCTATCGATGGCAATGGATGAGTAAGATCAATTCATATAGATCCAATTTTCCTGACCTCTGACCCATGGATTTCAAATCACTTCCTTCATGGCAAACTCCTTCAACTGATGTCTCCATCTTCTCCATCTATCTAAAAGAACAACCTAAATTGAAGAGTGAATTAAATCTGAAAGCCTTTGATGGAACGAATTCTACAACCCTAATTCTCATCTTAGTTATTTTCATCAACCCATCATTAAATCAGCAGGTGTTACAATCAAACAAATTCTCAGATTACCAACGTAGGCTTCTACTTCTTCCAATGCACCAGCCACACCCGCTAAGGATCATCCGGGTAACCTGTATTCCTGCTTGCACAAACTTCGCTTTATTACTGTCCCATGAAAGTTTCTCATTACGCTTTACCCCAAATTCTACCATTTTCCTATTGAATCACCTTGTTTGTGCTTTACAAAAGAATAGTGCCCCACTACTTTCATATGGCATTCTTTTCCTTTTATTGAAATGTTAAGTTCTTTCCCATACAATATATTTTCGTTCTGACGATTTTAAAAAACACACCAACTGCTGCAATTTTCCACCTTAGAAGTTGTGCACAATGCCACCCAAAATCCCTGCGCACCATCCAGATATGATACTTAATACTTTATACTTTGTAAGACTAGCATAACCATAGAGCTCTTAACTGGAAAAATAAATATTAAAGTATGGTAACAATTTTATTCTTACCCTCTTTGTGTTTCATGTTAATGGAAACTTCATAGATGTCACTTCACATTTTAAAATTCCCTCTGTATGCATGCATGGCTGCTTGGAACTCTATGGAATACCGTGATGTCTTTCATGTTATTGCATTATGACTGTCTTTGTTTATTGTAGTTCATCTCTTAGCTTATATTTAGGTCCGAAATAATTAAATATTGTAATCATATGGAAGAAGATTATTCATTCCAATAGGTAAGCAATGTATAAATACAATAGATTGTGTGCAATTTTAGAAAGAATTAAAAGATAATTCCTACAAATCTGCAAATTCCTATAAATCTGCTATATAAATAAGACTATGTGCTTTACTAGGAATGAAGTCTATATACATATTCTATAATATTCCCCCTAAAGTTAAAGCATATATATTGATCATGACCCAACTATTGTTACAAAGATGATCAACTCAAACAAAGATGAAATAGCCTATAGTCAATCTCCTGTCAATTTTGGATCCAACATACTCCGCATCTATAGAACATGTAATACAGGTATGTTTGTGATTGCTATACAATATGCCAAGTCCAAGGGCACCTTTCAAGTAACATAGAATTTGTGTCAAGGCTTCCAAATGCTTGATCGTAAGCACATACGAGAATTGGCTAACAACAGTTACCACAAAAGTAATATCAACACGAGTCACAATAATTTAATTTCCCAATTAGATATGTATTACTCAGGATTATCAAAAGGAACACCATAATCTTTTGTAAGATGCACGTTGGGAACCATTAGAGTATTGCAAGATTTGGCTGCCAACTCTCCGGTGTCTGTAAGTAGGTCAAGAGTATACTTTCTATAAGATAGAAAAAATCCCTTCTTGCTATTACTTACTTCTACTCCCAAAATGTATCTTAACTGACCTAAGTATTTCTTATAAAGCCTAGCATGCTAGAAAGACTTCAGGGAAGAAATCCCCGTATAATCACTTCATGTGATGACAATATCATCTACATATACAACAAGAAGGATAGGGCCAGTTGTTGATTGCCAACTAAGTGATCACATTTTCTAATTTTCAACCCAAACTCTTAAAATACCTCACTGTACTTGCAAAACCAAGCCCAAGGACTCTGTTTCAAGCGATACAAAAACTTCTTTAAATGACAGACTTTCCCATACCCCCCTTGAGAAAGAAAACCAGGTAGGTGCTCCATATATACTTCCTCTTGAAGATCACCTTGTAGGAAAGTATTCTTAAGGCCAGACTTGTGGCTAAAGGGTATGCTCAAACATATGGAGTGGATTATTCAGAGACCCTTTCTCATGTTGTTATACTCTTTCCAGTTCGCTTATTCATTTCTCTAGCTTGTTAAAAGAGTTGGCCTTTACATCAATTGGATATCAAGAATACTTTTCTTCATGTTGATCTTCGAAAGGAACTATAAATGGAGCAACAACCTAGTTTTCTTTACCAAAGGGAGTATGGGAAAGTCCGTCATTTGAAGAAGTCCTTGTATTGCTTGAAGTAGAGTCCTCAGGCTTGGTTTGGCAAGTTCAGTGAGGTAGTGAATTTGGGTTTAAAATGAGCAAATGTGATCACTCAATTTTCTATCAGCAATTGGTAATATCCGTCTTGTTGTATATTTTGATGACATTGTCATTACAAGAAGTAATTTGTCACGACCCTAGGGTACACCATAGGTGTAACATGACATTTAAGATCCCAAGAGGCCCTAAACAATCCACCTACAATACATCATACAAGATAATAAAAGTAAAGACTTGAAAGAAATCATTTAATATATCAAAAGTCTAACAAAGCATAAGTCTAACATAAATCTTAAAACCATCGTATACATCATAAGGAAAGAGATTCAGACTAACCCATAGATCACTTATAGAGTTTGAAATGAAAAGACAAAGCTAAACGGTGTCTCGGTCCTCGAATAATGAGGACTCATCAATCAACTGAACAACCCAGGTGATATCTAGCCATGAGTGTATGGAGTAAGAACGTTGAACACTACATTCATCAGATACTATAGGCACAAGTATGCATTAATACATGGAATGTACTAAGTGTGGGGTAATATGCATAAACGTGAACGTGATAATACAAATGATTTAAAACATGTAGATATGATCAATAATTTGACATTTTAACACAAGGAAATAAAACATGGAAATTATAGGATATAGTCAATGCATTTGGAGTAAAGGACATAAGAGAAGCTTTGAAGAAAACATAGTCATTTTCGTGGGATTTTTAGCTCTAACCTACAATAAGACCATGAGAGCTATATCATGGAATCCGGTTTATCTCTCATACTGAAAGAAGGGGAAACCACTTGCCAAGGTAGAATATGTACATATCATGTTTTGCTAAATTGGATCCACTAGCTAGGTAATTTAATATAATCCTTAGGGGGCACACAATTTGGGACTAGAGGTTGCTTAAGAAGAATGGAGGATTTAAAACTTGGATGGAACCCTAGATCTTCTTCTTCTTCCTTAGCCTTGAGAGAATTTGAGAGGAAGACTTTGGTGTGTTTTAGGGAATTTAGGAGATGATTTGAAAGTGGATGATTTGGGGCTTAAGACCTTTATATAGGACATAGGGTAAAAGGCAAAACAACGTTGTTTTGATTTGAAAAAATTAGGGAGAAGACCCAAAAGCCCCTTTATATAACTATTGGACTTTAACGTATAGTTCGGACTGTAGGACTTTCTACTGTCCATATTGGTCAACCGTAGACCAAATACTGGACCAAAATTTCACCATTTTTTTAACGGAATGTTTGCCGTAGGTCTTCTTACGGTTTGTAAAAAACAACAGTACCCTACTTTGACCCTTAAAATTTCACCAAGTCTATGACTCACCTACGAGGCCTATCTACAACTTGTATAAGGAATAACGGACCGTCCTGGTGAACCATGAAAAGGGTACTGAGACTTAGTTTCAAAAATTTATTCCCCATTCCTATGGTTTCCATTTATGGCCTGTAGAAGCTTCTACGATCCGTAGATGGGAACCATAGAATGGAACCATGAAAAGGGTACTAAGGTGTTACGATAACTCCCCTCGAGAACATTCGTCCTAGAATGGAACTCAAGAAATCAAAAGGAGGGTGGGGGTAAAGATTTAACAGCCTAACATTAATACAACTAATTCAAAACACAAAATATCAAGGAGGAAAATCAACTCCAAGATCAAACATAATCAAAACATTATTACATAAGGCAAACATGCAAATCATACTCAAATGCACATAATCATGGAGAAATCAGTCAAGTTAACTCACTTTCTCAAAAATATAATTACGTTTTAATGAGTACACACGCATGAAGAAACATGAGAACAATTATGACATATGAGACAAAGAAGGATGAACCATGAGGAACTAAATTCCTTTAGCTAGAGTAGGATCGAAGGGAAGGAGATAGGAATAATGGGACATCATGTCAGCCTCGGCCTCCCAAGTAGCACCCTCAATCCTTTGATTCCTCCACAACACATTCACAGATGCGACTTCCTTATTTCTCAACTTCCTGACTTTTCGGTCTAAAATCTCAACCGGAATCTCTTCATAAGAAAGACTTTCCTTTTTATACCACGTCTCCCCAATGGTACAACGGTTGTCAGATCACGAACACACTTCTTCAATAAGGAGACATGGAAAATTAGATGCACCGATGCTAAGTTGTTATGAAAATAAAGTTCGTAAGCAGCTTTACCAATACGCCTCATAATCTGATATGGGCCCACATAACTGGGACTAAGCTTCCCTTTCTTCCCAAATCTCATTACAACTTAATGGGTGAAATTTTCAGATATACCCAACCATCTACATCAAATTCAAGATCTCTTCTTCTACCATCGGCATAGGACTTTTGTCGGCTTTGAGTCATTTTGAACCTTTCTCCAATAAGATGAACTTTGTCCATAGCCTCATGTACCAATTTAGTACCTATCAAAGCAACCTCACCAATTTCAAACCAACCATAGGAGATCTACACTTACTACCGTAAAGAGACTCAAATGGAGTCATACCAATGCTTGAGTTATAGCTATTATTATACAAAAAATCGATCAAAGGAAAATGATCATTCCAATCACCCTTAAAGTCAATCACACAAGATCTCAACATATCTTCCAAAATTTGGATAGTACGCTCTGCTTGCCCATTGGTTTGAGGATGAAAGGACATACTATGCTTAGTACGAGTAGCAAGGCCCTTTTGGAAAGACTTCTAAAGTAGGGTAGTGAATTGGATACCGCGATCAGAGATAATGGGTAGGGGCACTCCATGAAACCTAACAATCTTCCTTAGATACAACTTAGCATAGTCTTCTTCCAAATAAGAAAATTTGACGGGAATGAAATGAGCTAACTTTGTCATTCGGTCTACATTTACCCAAATCGAGTCATGTTATCGCGGGTGTAAACCAACAATAAAATCAATATTCAAAACCTCCCACTTCAAAGTAGGAATACTAATATCTTAGGACAAACCTCTTGGCTTTTGATTCTCAACCTTCACTTGTTGACAATTAGGAGACTTAGCCACAAATTCCGCAAATCCTTCTTCATCCCATTCCACCAATAAACCTCCCGCAAGTCATGGTACATCTTGGTGGCTCCTTGGTAAGTGCAATATCAAGAACTATGTAATTTCGATAAAATTTGCTCCCTTAAGTCATCAACATTGGAAACACACAAACAACCTTGATATGCAAGTTACCTTCTCCACCTTGGGCGAAAGGCTCAACAGTTTTTTTAAGTAGCCCTTCCTCTTTTCAATCAAAATTGGATCAAGACCTTTCTTAGTTTTCACATCCGACACAAATGACTATTGTGAACCATTATGGACAATAACACGACCCTAATTAGAATCAACCAACCGAACACCCAATCGATAATCTATGAACATCACACACCAAATCTCTCTTATCTTTCTCAACATGAGCAACACTACCCATTGTAAGTGACTAAGAGCATCCGCCACCACATGGACTTACCAGGGTGATAGAAAACACTCATATCGTAATCCTTCAAGAGTTCTAGTCATCTACATTGGCAAAAAAATTAGATCATTTTGCTTGAACACATATTGCAAACTCTTGTGGTTGGTAAAGACATCAACATGAACACCATACAAAAATGCCTCCAAATTATTAAGGTAAAAACAACCGCCACTAGCTCCAAATCATCGGTAGGGTAGTTCTTTTCATGAATCTCTAGTTGCCTTGAAGCATAACCAATGAATTTCTCATTTGCATAAGAACACATCCTAACCTAATTCTTGAAGCATCAGAATAAACAACAAACCCATCAAAACCTTCTGGTAATGTGAGCACCGGAGCGGAGGTAAGTTTATTTTTCAATTCCTGAAAACTCTTCTCACAAACTTCCGGCAACAAGAACTTTACTTTCTTTTAGGTTAATACCGTCAATGGAGAGGCAATCGAAGAAAACGCTTCCACAAACCTTCTAAAGTAACTCACCAAATCCAAGAAACTTTGAATATCCAAAGGGGAAGAGGTCTAGGCCAACTCTTAACCATATTCGTTTACTTAGGATCTACCTCAATATCCTTGCTGGATACAATGTGACAAAGAAAAGCCATAGAACTTAACCAAACTTGAATTTACTAATCTTTGCAAAGAGTTGTTGTTCCTTGAGGAGTTTCAACACAATCCTCAAATGATTGGCATGCTCATCCTCACTCCTTGAGTAAATCAAAATGCCATCAATAAATAAAATCACAAACCTATCAAGGTATTGTTTCAATAACCAATTTATTAAGTCTCTTGTAGGGAAAGAATCCATGAGATACGGGATAATAACTAACTGATGTTGATCTCTTGCGAACTAGTTCTTTAGAGAGATCCTTTCAAATCTTCTGCATATTTCGCCAACTCAGCTTTATGAACATCTTCTTGGTCATGGTTATTGACGTTTTGACATATAATCTAATGAGCCCACATCACTATATCTCTTTGTACGTGTTGGGTAGTTTCTGCTTTCTCCTTTATTGGTTGTAGAGCCTTGATCAAATGAATGGAAATCTATAAATTGTTTGGAGATGGTGTTATTGATCTGCTCTGGGGCCTAATAGCTCCAGTATCTACAACAGACATATCTAAACAGTACCCAGAAGAATAATAAGAGCATCTTGTTGCATTCTCTTCAGTGTTGTGAGCCATTTCTGAATGATTATGATGATGGTCCTTTCCCTGTATTAGTCTCATGAGTTTACGAAAGATTTTGCTTTTGTTTGAAGTGTCAGACTTATGGGCTGAAGAATTAGAAATAGAAGTACCATCAAACTCACCTGAATTCATAAGATGTGGTTCTTGGGAGGATAACTGTTTAGAATCAAGCTCCAAAACATGGATTCCCCTGTCTCCTTGGTCTTCTTTAGCCGCATATGCAACAACTAGTTGCTTGGATTTCTTACTAGATTCGGGGCTTAACGATTTACTGAGATCCCTTGTAGTTGTTTCACCTAGGGAAAACTGATAGTTCCTCATCTCATACCGCAAGCAAGCAATTAACCATTTAAGATAGGCTACTTCGTCAACATCACTGCAACGACCTTCTTGAAAGTGATCAACTTCTTTTACTAATTCTTCATTTTGCTTTCTCAGTTGTAGACTTTCTTGTTTTAGTGCTTCTACCTGTGTCAGAACAAAGGTCAACAAAAACACATGAAATAAACAATGTTGATGAATAAAAGACTTACTAATACACTATCTTCCAGAGCAGAAATGGCAAAGAGGTGAAGATATTCCACATAGGTCGCAAACATGATGTCCACATAGGAAATGGCAAAGAGCTTTTCAGTTTCCCTCCGGGTAGCATTTTTAGGAAATGATTTCCTGTGTACCTTACTTTTGCAGACATCATCTTTGGGACCTATGCAGAATATCTTCAGCCCTTTGCCATTTCTGCTCTGGATGATAATGTATTAGTAAGTCTTTTATTCATCAACATTGTTTTTTTCATGTGTTTTTTTTTACCTTTGTTCTGACACAGGCAGAAGCACTGAAAGAAGGAAGAATACAATTGAGAAAGAAAAATAAAGAATTAGTAAAAGAAGCTAATCACATTCAAGAAGGTCGTTGCAGTGATGTTGACGAAGTAGCCTATCTTAAATTGATAAATGCTTGCTTGCAGTGTGAGCTGAGGAACTATCAGTCTGCCCTAGGTGAAACAACTGTAAGGGATCTCAGTAAAACGTTAAGCCCAGAATCTAGTAAGAAAGCCAAGCAACTAGTTGTTGAATATGCAGCTAAAGAAGACTAAGGGGACAAGGGAATCCACGTTTTGGAGCTTGATTCTAACCAGTTATCCTCCCAAGAACCATATCTTATGAATTCAGGTGAGTTTGATGGTACTTCTATTTCTAATTATTCAGCCCATAAGACTCACACTTCAAACAAAAGCAAAATCTTTCGTAAGCTTATGAGACTAATATGGGGAAAGAACCATCATTATTATCATTTAGAAATGGTTCACAACACTGAAGAGAATGCAACAAGATGCTCTTATTATTCTTCTGGGTAGTGTTGAGATATGTCTGTCGTAGATACTGGAGCTATTAGGCCCTAGAGCAGATCAAGAACACCATCTCCAGACAATTTATAGATTTCCATTCATTTGATCTAGGCTCTACAACCAATAATAAAGGAGAAAGCAGAAACTACCCAACACGTACAAGGAGATATAGTGATGTGGGCTCATTAGATTATATGTCAGAACGTCTCGCTGAATCACCTCAAGAAAAAGGAAATAACCATGACCAAGAAAATGTTCATAAAGCTGAGTTGGCGAAATATGCTGAAGTTTTGAAAGGATCTCGCTCTAAAGAACAAGTTCGCAAGAGATCAGCATGTCAACTAGAGCTTCATCTATGAAGTTTGCTTCAATTATCCTCATCAATGTTCTTGCACAATGTTGTGTCTGAACAACCTAAGTATAAGAATTCTTACTTGGTTTTTCTTCTATGTGGAAGTCGGATTTCAATTATTTTGTAGATGATTTTTTTGCTAATATGCACTTACCATGTCGTCTGTAAACATATTGTTCATTATTATGGAAGAAAATTTTGTAAAGGCAAGTAATATATATTCAACTTTTTTGGAGATCTTAAATGTTACGAACAATGACATTGAACTGAACTTGGTGATATCCTATTGTTAAAATTCTAAATATTGCTAATCCGACTGCTAGATACCTTGGAGTAATTTTTGAGAGTGCCTTAAAACTCAATTAGTGTTCTGAATTTGAAAAATATTCTTTGGATGTTTCATATCACTTACTAATTTGTTCACTAATGCCCTTTAGGGACTTCTTTTACAACATAGGATTCTCTGATAAAGATATAGTGACATTGTCGGGAGGCCACGCTGGTATATCACATGAATCTGCATCTGTATATTGATATTTTTATCTCACTGCATAATGTTGTTTGTCTTAAAGTTCTTTTTTATTCACTGTTGCAGGAGAGAGCCCATCCATATGTGTCTGGTTTTCAGGGACCTTATTGGTAAGCATTCGAGGTCGAATTTTAGGTTGGGTGTCGAGGTGGTGATCTGTGTCGAGTGTCAGGGTTGGGTTTCGGGTAAAGAGTTGAGGTCATATACCAGATCACGTGACGAGTTCAGTCTTCGATTCAATTGTCGAGGTTGAATATCGAGGTCGGATAGTAGTTCAGACACTGGATTTTGGATCAGGTGTTAGGGCCGGGTCCCGAATCGGTTTTCGGGGTGTCAGATCCTTAGTGAGAAGTCAGATCAAGCATCGAGTGTAGGGGTTGGGTCCTTATCCGAAATTCAGATCGTAGTTCAAATGTCAGGTCTCAGGTTAGGGTGTCGGCGTTGAATCTTAGATCAGGTGTTGGCGTCGTGTCTTGGTTCAAAAGTCAGGTCCTGATTCAGTAGTTGGATTAAATCTTAGATTGGTCGTTAGGGTCGGGGTCGTGTTCTGAATTGAAAGTCGGATCTCAGGTCAAGAGTCGGTCCCCATTTAGAAGTCGAGTCTTGGACTAGGAGTCGGGAGTCGGGTCAGGTGTAGGGTCGGGTTCTGCTCCGAAAGCCTAGCCAAAATGGAAAAATACTTCCCAAAAAATACTTTTCATTCACTCACCAAATATTAGAAAATATTTTTCACTCACCAACCAAACATGAGAAAATAAGTGAGAAACCAACTTATTTTCCTAAAGCATAGTTTCTAAGAAAATATTTTCCATGGAAACATTTTGCTTCATACCAAATGGTGTAACTAAATCTAAATGTTCAATTTAAGAGATGCAAAAATATTGGAAGAAGTTAAATACTAATTTTTGAAAATGCAATAAACAGAATACAAGATAATTGCTCATTTTAGCGTGAGAGTGTGCCATGTCACCGGGTATATTATATATATATGACAGAGTATGAGCAGAAAAATTTGATATACATTTGCCTCATCAGTAATCCACAGATATAGTGTAAGAAAATAGTCCATGAGGAAAAATAGAAAGTGAGAGTAGTATAAAATTTAAGGTGTGCAAAATAAAAGAAGGTTATTTTTATTTTAAGTATATAGTAAGTCTTTCCAGATAACAAAATGTTAAAATTCTCATGATAATGATACTATATTGCTCAGCTCAAGTATTATACTTTCAATGCTAAAAGAACTTGGTACCTTGTTACTCCCTTCTTCTCAACACAATTAACAATAGTGATGAAATTTTTTGTCGTGGATATTATTCCTACGCGTAATTATATGCTCAACACAATTAAATATAGTGACGAAAGTTTTTGCTTTTTTCTGCTTGTCTACCATCCATAAGCCTTCTATTTTTGGGATATAGGTGAGGTTGAAACTTATCATGAAGATCTCCTTGTTTATAACCTCTTCTATTTTTGTGGACATTAGGAATTTATATTAACTATATTGTTGTGCATAAATAGTAATAAGTATTTATATTATCCCCTGCTTCCCATTTGGAATTATACTAATCCATAAGTTGAAAGTCTCAAGATTAAGAAACAGTATTACACTCGAGATATAACAAAAACGGTGGTTCATGCTAGCAATTTTGATTTGTATAGCCCTTCTTTTCTAGCTGCAAATTGGAGAGATTGCATTTTAATTAAAATGGCTCCTAATCCTCCCAATCCAAAAGAATTTCCAAGACCATGTAGGTATATGTTCTTAATATGAATTAGAAAGCCAACCAATAATTGAATATGTATTATGTGGTGATAAAAATTGAGTATACTCTAAGCAGATGATGGAATTGGGCTATTCGTTGCTTGGATTATTGTCTGAAGGTCTCGGTCTTGATCGTTGTCATCTCAAAAATATGGATTGCCGGAGGGGCTTGGTGTTTTGTCCCTTTACTACCCAGCATGCCCTCGGCCAGAACTCATCATAGGCACCAACAAACATTCTGACAATGATTTTCTCACAGTGCTTCTACAAGTTCACATCGGAGGACTCCAAGTGCTTCACCAGAATCAATGGGAATGGTTTGATGTTCCTCATATGTGTGGTGCTCTTGTGGTCAACATTGAAGATCTTCTGTAGGCTAGTATTTTTCTTTTCTAATCCATGTACGATCGATAAGAGTGAATATACCATTTGCTTATTTTGGTTGCTTTTTTTCACCTCATATCAAATGACAAGTACATAAGTGTTGAGCACAGAGTATTGGCAAATAAAGTTGGACCAAGAGTATTAGTTCCATGCTTCTTTGGCACAGATTCAATGTCATATTCCAAACTTTATGGACTAATATGTTGTCAGAAGTTAACCCTCCAAAATATCGTGGAACCGCAGTTAAACACTATCATGAGTACTTCCATAAAAAAGTTCAAGATGGAACTTCTGCATCGTCGCGTTACAAGATCTAATCTTAATGAAATAATAGAAATTATAATGAGAATTGAGAATATCACTTTAGATGCTGGTTATTACCTATTGTATTGTATCATCTTGTTACTTTAAACACAATGTTTGTTTTTAAAGACAACTGAAGTTTTGTTGTTAAATCTTTTGTTATCTAATGACAAAAAGTCTCATTTTATATTACGAACGAGCTAAAAGCCTTTGATGATACTAAGGCAAGTATCAAAAGTAATTGTTGATGCTGGAAACACCGAAGTGCCACGAATATTCATTCAACCAACTAAAATAGAGGAATCTATAAGCAGTTCATTTTTCCTGTGATAGATTCAATCAAGCATAAAGAGATTGTGGACAAAGTTTGAGAAGCATCGGAGATATGGGGTATAATTTAATTTCTTCCAAGTAATTGATCATGTCATTCCATTAGTTTTCCTATTGTACAGGGTGAAAATTGATTGACTACATGTGGCACTTGAGGGAAGTAACAAAGAGAGGTAGGAAAGTTGGTTACCTGAGAAGGCATTCTCGATAAAGGGAAAGCAAAAAAAAATGCTACACACTAAGGAAGGTTCAAACGCTTATGACGTGGACAAAGAGACAAAGGGGGACAAGATGTTAGAAGGAACAGGTGTGTGGATGGGCTCATGAAGACCTGAAGGCTGCAGGAATATTAGTTGGAATCAGCTAAGCATCCTCTGTAATTGGTCTTGGTACTTGAGAAATTACCACAATGACTTGTTAGTCAAATTTATTTTTACTTTGCAGGATTATCATTTCTCTGAATATTCCACAAAAACTCAATAAAAATATTGACTTACAGTATTGTCATGCCTTATTAGCTTTAGCACCTAAAGAAGATGAAGATCAATATGATGAATTATCCCAAAGAACAGAAATCTTTCGGAAAAACAACATCCAAATGATAACACCATATTTTATTCCTTTGACGACATAGTTGAAACTGATCCATCAGTTGAAATCCAAAAAAATATTTCTCCTTTCATCAAAGCTCTCTTCTAATATAAAACTAGAAGCACATAAACTAACTGAGATATTAAATAGAGAAGAAAATTCAACATCATAAATATTGGAAGAAGGAATTTCACTTCACTTTTTTATACCGTCTAAAAGTTAAATCCAAAATATAGGCCACAAATTTAGCCAGAAGGTAACCTTCCGGTAGAAAGAGGAAGTCCAAATTATTAAGTAATACTAAAGCCTTAAAGGATATGCAATGTATATGAATTGTCTGTAGTAAATTGCAAACATTGAAATAGTAATCAAAATAAGAATTCAAAGATTTCCTGTTCAAAACATATAAAACTTAAATTCCCATATCCACCTCTCATTTTCGACGAAACTCAACTCCTTCAACAATGAGTCCAATTTTGTAAAAGAGATTCTTCTCAAACAATCTTGCTTCAATAAGACCGTCAGTGTCTTTCTTGCTATCAAAATATCTCAATTTTACTTCCATACATCCATCTCCTCTCATTTTTGGGATACCCCCACGTTCTTGCAATCTTGGAAGGTGCACAGTGTTGGCCTGATTTTCAGCATCAATTTCACTCTCATAATTAACAAACCTAATATTTGATTTAGCAGATGGAAGGTTATTGCCGCACCCATTTACAAACTTGAATGCCAAATAAGCAGCATATTCTTTGGTGGCAACATTTTTGTGCCTATTGTTCCACGAATATCCAATTGATTTATAGCAGTAAGATATGCCGTTTCAGAAAATCTGCAAAAGCATTGCAAGAAACATTTGTAAGGAATTTTTTTTTTAAAAAATAATTAAATGATATGTAGGGCTTTAGCTCTTTAGTAGGTGTATCAGATACAAATTTTTAAAAAAAAATTACAAGATTGAGTCATGTATGGTATTATTTGATTAACTTTCTATAGCATTTTTTTATTTTTACCATCAAAACATTGATAGGAGCCTGCGCACCATCTGAGTTTGCGCCATATAAAAACCATTGTTGGTAGTTAAGACATTCCTATTTAAGCCATCTTCTTTCAAGGGCAAGAACTGGCAAGCATGATTGTATTATTATCACGATTTTAAGTGAATTTTGGATTTTTTTTAAGCTTCAGCTTTTATACCTTTCCAATTAAGGTATATTCTCTTAGAAAACCCTAAGTAACTTCAAATCAATTGTTATATGTTATATGGTCGGTTCATTGAGCTTGTTCAAGCATTTATTTGACCGTAACACTTGTTGATTTAAGGCTGGGTTGATGAAAATAACTAATTTGAGAATTAGGGTTTTAAATTTTATTCCATTAAAGGCTTTCAAATTTAACTCACTAAAATGGAGTGTATATATTAATGTGTGTTAATCATGTCATTGCTATTGCATCAAATAGATTCGATTTTGTATCAAATAACTTTGAATTAATTGGTGCATACAAACTAAATTTATTTATATCTTTGATGATAAGTTCAAGATTGGATACAAATAATATTTATTCATGTAGGTATACCAATTAATTTTTTATCTTGAAAATACATGTAACAATATCTCAAAATTTCTTATTGAAATTTCAATATAGGTTGTCGTTTTTAAATAGATGGACAACCTGACAAACATAGTTGAAGGAGCTTGTCATGAGACAAGTGATTCAAATTCCTCAGAGTCAGAGTTCAAGGTAATTGCATATTTATTGATATTAGTCTTCCATTGTCATTGATACAGAATGAAAACTGCCATCATTTTTTCGATATTGTTAGTCTCTTTTGTTATCTTTTGTGCACTCAATTAGTAATTCCTTTTTTTTTTCTTTTCCTTTTGTTCAATTAATTAGTTCATTTAAAATCAATCTTATGACCTAATTATATGCATGAATGAGTTCTCCATTTGTTGTTTCACTTATAGTATTAATTCTAAGATGTGTGTGTATGTATTGACTATCTTTGGTGATCTAATAATTACTGTGAATTAACTAATCATTGCATATACCTCCTTTTGCATTTGCATTTTCTATTTTCAAATTCATTAGATTTGGAGGTTTACTTAGGCTTGTGTATTCAAGCTAGCTTTAGTTCTCTCTTCATGATACTTGTGAGCAAGTTCTCTTTTTTCTCACAGTGCTATTCAAAGTTAGATAAAAATATAAGGGGCTTCTGTGAAAGGATTCAATTTGATTTCCTCTATTAGTGAGTTGATTTCTCAGTCGATCACTTAACTACACTAATAGTTATTATTTTATCATTCATCACCAACTTAATTATTTATTTAAGACGAGTCCAAAAAAATGTAGAATATTTTAGAGTTGTAGAGAATTGAAGGAAGATCTCTAGAATGAGTATTCTAGAGAGAGAAGTCTAGAAATATTCTAGAAAAAGTAGTTCTAGAAAGAGATAGCTAGGAATATTCTAGAAGAGAGTAGTATGTATCTCTCTTTAGATTCTTCCATCACCTCCTATAAATAGAGGTGGTCCATAT
>NC_064286.1:46814943-46824514 GCF_019186545.1 Solanum stenotomum | reverse complement strand
CCCCCCCCCCCCCTTCTCTTAAGTGGGATATGAGGCCTTCATAGCCAACTTTGACATGATGCAAGTTTGTTTAACACCAGTAAGAGCTTTGGTGAATAGGTTAGCCAGTTGATCTGTGGTAACAATATAATGAAGGGAAATAAGGCCATCTTGGAGCTTGTCTCGAACAAAATGACTGTCAACTTATGTATGTTTAGTTCTCTCAAGAAAATATGGATTCCTTGGAATGTGTAGCGCAGATTGACTATCACAATGTACTGCAATATATTCAAAATACTTCTTCATATCTCTATCAAGTGACTATTTTTTCTTTCAAATACTCCATTTTTCTACGAAATATTTGGGCAAGTCAATTGTTGTCCAACCATCTTTTATTAAGGTAGTCATTGAACTCATGTTACATGTATTCTCTCCCATTGTCCATATATGGACATTTGATTACTTTTTCAATATCAGTCTCCACGGTATGTTGGAACTCTTTAAACTTCTCATATACTTCAGACTTTTTCTTTAAGAAGTAAATTCATGCGTACCTTCAGAAGTCATCAATGAATGATACCATGTAGTAGTAACCACAGATAGAAGATTACATTAATGGTTCAGACACATTTGCATGCACTGCTCCAATGCCTTCTTATTCAGATACTTCTATTCTCTGTAGAAAACTTGTTGGCTTTTTCATATTGACATCTAACACATAAAGTGTCTCCTCTATTTTTAAACTAGAAAAACCTTTCAATTTTGACTATAGCATTATGATTTTATTTTGTTGTAGCTCAGGTGCATAAGATGTATCAGATAACATATAAGAAGAGCAAATGCATTGCATAAGTATTTATAAGAAGAACAATAAAGTTATAGATCAAATTAAGAATATAAAAAGAGATGACATGGAATCACGGCATCTACCCCATTTCCAAGTTTGTGGGTTATCACTATCTAAAATAACAAGATCTCTTGGTGCTATCATTATACCCTTCTTTCCACTATGCTTATCGAGAAAAAAACTCTGAGAAAGAAACAAATAAAATTTCCGTCTGATTAATTTAAAGCACACCACGTAAGATCAGAGAAAGTGCTTCCAAGTATTTTTTTTTATTTCCAAGCATATTTTCATCGTATTTATTTGAATGGTTGCTACACAAATATAGTTTCATAATGGAATACTAGGAAGCACCCAAAGGACACATTGTTCAATTTGAATAACCTAAACTTTGGAGAGCGGAACGGAATAAAAATTGACACTCAATATCCCCCCCCCCCTCCATCCCCTACCCAACAAAATAAGTACAAAATAAACATCAAGTGCAATAAGTGTGGCAATTACTGTTGGATAGAAAATTATAAGAGATTAGATTTTACATGTTGGTGAATAGAAAACAAATACTAGGTCATCATTTCTTTTCACCTACTTGAGCTATCAGAGTACTTTGGTACGGAAGGAAAAGAGTTCAATTGAATCACCTTGGTCAAAATTAGAGTAACGCAAATAGGGTTAAATGATTCTTTTTAATTATTTATAAACAGTTGAATTCACTTAACATAAGGAAAAAAATTTAGTTTAGTACCAACGAGAGTTCATACATTATTTTTTCTTATGAGTTTAAACACTAGGATTGCACCTTGTATTTTTTTATCACTATACTTGAGTTTTTGACTCCGTCACTATCTCGTACATGTGTTGATAAGAGGTAGAAACATATAAAGATATTAATTAAGGATTCATCTTAACCCAACACTTCCATACGGAGCAGGAATTTATGTGTAAAAATTCATGATAAATGCAAAAACTAGTAGATGTGAACCCACAACATTAAAAATAACAAGTTAAAGGTTGAGATCATAAAAAATTCAATCCATAAAGCTTAAATCTTGATAACACCTCTTGTGGGAGCAGGGCCGTCTTAACCCCTAGGCCACTAAAGTCATCACTTGAGATCATTACTTATATATATGTTATTTAAAAAAAATTATATGTACTATGAGTGTTATGATTTCTACTAAGGAAATTGCATATGAGATGAAAATAAACCTGAATTTCGTAAGAAACAATTTGATGAAAATGTGGATAGCGAAATCACAAAGTCCCTTGAAGAACCTTTTAGAATTGGTTGTTTTATATATGTAGAGTAGATCAAACTATTTTTTCACTTCAAAATAGATTTGAACCAATTGAAGCATATGGAAATATTTTTGATTTCTTATTTAGTGGTAAAATATTGAGATCACTTGAGGATGATAACTAAAAAAAATAGTCTTAACCTTGAACTTTCTTTATAATATAATAGTTATTCTGATATTGATGATTTAGATTTATTTTTTGAATTAAAGTGCTAAGGGAAATAATACAAGTAGAAGATAATGATCTAATTAAAATACTCAATCAAATAAAAGGACTTGACTCTTTTCCAAATACACATATTGCTTATAGAATAATGTTAACAGTTCCTCAGAAATTTTTTGTGAAACTAAAATTGATTAAATCTTCTTTAAGATCAACAATGTCTAAAGAGAGATTGAATGAATTAACTATATCATCATTTGAAAAGGAATTATTAAAACAAATTGATTATAATACAGTACCTAATGACTTTATATCTAAAATAGCTAGAAAAGTAGATACTAAATAAAACTATGTATGATGAAAAAAATATATTAGGGCCCCTCTCTTAAGTTTCGCTTTAGGCTCCCAATGTTGTTGAGTCGGCCCTGTGTGGGAGGTAGCAGGTATTGATAAATAATTTAGGTATGTACACACCATCTATATTAAAATTATAAAATATAGAATCGTAAAAGATAACCACATCAAAATTGAGTGTTACCAGATTGCCTCCATCAAGAAGCACATCACACATTTTTTGCAGAGGTCAAATTTAGATTAGTTTTCTTTTTATTCTAGGTGTACTCTTTTTTTATTTTGTACAAATAATAACACATGCATATTATATTATTTTTTAAATTTCACGCTTCTGAATAATTATAAAATGGAAGATGAGGAATATTATTAACCTTATTATTTAAATTTATCTTAATATTTAAAATCTTGAAGTCAAATAAATTTGGGAAATGACTTAAAACCAACTCAAACTTCAATAAAAAAAAAATTGCTTTACACTCTAATTTTTGGAGGATCGTATGAACCCCTTATATTATTTTAAAGTGGAATAGTTGCCATATATATGTTTTTGTGGTAGAAAGTGTGAAATACACCGTCCTGAAGAGAGTGGGAAGTTATATTCTTACTTTATTTTATTTGTGTCTCACTCTTATCAACTTAAGTAGAATTATCTACATTTACAGTTCCCGCACTCAACTTCAAAATCGATACTTTTTGGGCACTACAAATTAAAACATATCCTCCTTAAAACACAGACCAAAACAGATACTTTTCCCACAAATGGACAAAGTATTCAAAACGAATGTTAACTGTCACGCCCTGAGCTACCCCCGAGACGCGGACACGGGACCTAGGACCACAAGTGATCCCAAGCTAACCCTGCTGGCATGATCATGAGCATACTAAATATAATCTGAATAATAGAAACTATGCGGAAGCTAAATCATAAATAAATCTGAAAGATGGGGAATACACACATACTATAACTGAGATATATGAAAACTAATGAGTTTAATACAAAGAAGTTATTAACTCAATACTAAGCTGAATCTATCTATGTCTGAAATAAGCCTCTAAACTGACTAGAAATGTTGGGACATGCCCCAACTAGATCTAGCAAAACTGAAACTAAAGACTAAAAGCGATAAAGATAACCATGTCACTAGTCCTCGAAGAATGAGGACTCACCACTGATGTTGCTGAACTGAAGATCGAGAACCGATCTAAGCATGATCTGGATACTGAGAACCTGAAGCTACATCACGAGAAGATGTAGCGCACGTATGCGTCAGTACTTGAAAGATACTGAGCATGCAGGATGGAGTAAAGTTGAAATAACATATTACTGAACAAAGCATACTAAGCAATGATATAAACTGAACATAATATAGATACTGAATTACTCAATGCTGAGCTAACTGAATGCAATGACCAATTTATAACATGCTGACTGAATACTGAATGAACTGTAAATGTGGTCAATGCAATAGAGTCTGACTGAACTGTGGGAGCTACTAATAACCGACATAAAACCACATGAGCTAAATGTGGAGTCCGATTTATACGCCCCATCGAGAGGACCCAATGTACCCTACCAGAGGTATAGAGGCATGCTGGCGTGATCACTAAACTGATGTTGCCCACAGAGGGGACTTACACCTACGTGGCTCGTAGTTCTGGGACTATATGGGTACGCTAAAACCCTAGTCCAACTCGGTATTATTCTACTCCCAATAGATTAAATGGTTAACATATTATGACTGAGTTTCAGTAAATACTGGATAACTCGAAACTGAACATGCAAACTGAGAATGCAACAATTAATCTGATAATGATGCATCCATAAACTGAGGCATGTAAAACTGAATACTGAAATATCTGACCTAGCATGTGTAATTAAAGAACTAAAGAAATACATAGCTAGGGTTTTGAAATTCATGCGATAAACTGAGCAATAACATGATAATCTGATTTGGAACATTTAAATAACTAATTCATGATGATCTGCTATAATTCTAGAAACCCTAGGTCTGTTCATAATCATGGAATCAAGAATCTGACTAATTTCTAGGGACCTAATGGGCGAAAGGAACCCACTAGTGAAATCCCACATACTGGGTGACGAATTCCACGGAGAAATCTTTCGATTTCGGGGCTGGAACTGAAGGAACCTTGCTGCGTTCTTGAACTAGGGTTCTTGACCTTTTTCTCCTCTCTTGCTTCTAATTTTCTACGTTTTGATTAATGATTTTGACTAAGGTAAGTTCTAATTATGTTTCTAGGTTTAAACTGATTAAAACCTCATGATTTAGGGTCTAAACGACGTATCTTAGGGGTTAAACGAAATAGGAAAGGGCCAAAGGACCCCTGAATTAACTGCTGTCGGAGTGACCTACGGATTGGACCTACGGGCCGTAGGTCAATCTACGGTCCGTAGATTGCGTCCGTAAGTCAAGCCTGCTCGACAGGCCTTCACTAAAACGGGCATAACTTTTTACTCGGAGGTTGGAATTTAGAAAACTTGGTGGCGTTAGAAAGATAATTCAATTATCTATCTAACCATAGGTCATGGGACACATAATTCATTTTGTACTAATAGTTATGACCATCTGAAGTTGACCTATCAGAATTTTCAGCTAACTAGCTGCTAACCTTCGATCTACGGTCAGACCTACGGATCGTGGATCGAATGACAGTCCGTGCTGGTCAACCGTAGTTCGGGACTGAAGCTGGGCTTTTGGGGCATCGATCCACGGACACAAACTACGATCTGTGACCTGACCTACGGACCGTAAGTCCGGCCGTGGGTCAACACTTAGCAAATTTCTGAGCTGGTTTGGGGAGGGGTTGCAGTGGTGAACCACGGACCACCAGCACGGGCCGTGGTCTGACCTACGGTCCGTGGATGGTGACCGTAAGTTGCACCTGCAACTTCTCAAAATCTGCATTTTTGTCTATTTTGAATACGGGGTGTTACATTATCTCCCCCTTGGGACCATTCGTCCTCGAATGAAGACTAAACTAGCTGAAATGGAGGGAGAGGGCTGCAATCCCTACCACTGAACACTGAGAACTGAATTTCTGACTGAACTGAGTTCCAAGAACATGCAAATACGCTGAAAATGCAAGTACAAACTGAAGGAACATGATTCTAAGACTGAATTTTCGCATGAATGACTGAAAAACTGAAGAGGAACTATTACCTCAAGCTGGAATGGAATCGGAAGGAAAGAGGTGAGGATACTTGGACTTCATGGCTGCTTCTGCTTCCCAAGTAGCTCCCTCTACTGACTGACTCCTCCACAAAACCTTGACTGAAGCGACTTCTTTATTTCTCAACCTTCTAACCTGACGATCGAGAATCTCAACTGGTACATCCTCATAAGAAAGGCTATCTTTCACGGCCACACTCTCTAATGGCACTATGGATGCTGGATCACCCACACACTTCTTCAAAAGAGAAATGTGAAAGACTGGATGCACTGCTGCTAAATCTGCTGGCAACTCTAACTCATAAGCCACTTTACCAATCCTTTTCAAGATCCGGTAAGGGCCTACATATCTGGGACTGAGCTTTCCTTTCTTGCCAAATCTCATCACTCCCTTCATGGGTGACACTTTCAGGAAAACCCAATCATCAACTTGGAACTCTAGTTCCCTTCTTCTCACATCTGCATAAGACTTCTGGCGACTCTGAGCAGTCTTAAGTCTATCTCTAATGAGTTGCACTTTCTCCATAGCATCAAGGACCGAATCTGGTCCTATCAAGGCTGCTTCACCTACTTCAAACCAACCAACTGGAGATCTACATCTACGCCCATACAATGCCTCATAAGGGGCCATCTGAATGCTGGAATGGTAGCTATTGTTGTAGGCGAACTCTATCAGAGGAAGGTGATCATCCCAACTACCCTTGAAGTCGATCACACAAGCTCTCAGCATGTCCTCTAAG
This sequence comes from Solanum stenotomum, assembly GCF_019186545.1. Taxonomy (NCBI): domain Eukaryota; kingdom Viridiplantae; phylum Streptophyta; class Magnoliopsida; order Solanales; family Solanaceae; genus Solanum; species Solanum stenotomum. The sequence goes on along the minus strand of NC_064286.1, from coordinate 46,817,945 downwards.
GTCTGAATGGTACGCTCTGCCTGACCATCCGTCTGTGGATGAAATGTTGTGCTAAGATTAACCTGAGTACCAAGACCTTTCTGAAATGACTTCCAGAAATGAGATGTAAACTGAAGACCTCTATCTGAGATGATAAACAAAGGAACCCCATGCAACCTCACGATCTTATTAATGTACAACTTGGCGTAATCCTTCGCCGAATCTGTAGTCTTGACTGCCAAAAAGCGAGAAGACTTAGTAACCCTATCAACAATCACCCAAATGGAGTCATGTTGTCTGCGAGTACGAGGTAAACCTGTGATGAAGTCCATGTTGATCACTTCCCACTTCCAAATAGGAATGTCAATCCCTTGAGTCATACCCCCTGGTTTCTGATGTTCTACCTTTACTTGCTGGCAATTGGGGCACTTAGCCACAAAGTCTGCTATATCTCTTTTCATACCAGTCCACCAATAGACTTCCCGCAGATCACGGTACATCTTAGTGGCGCCTGGAGGAATAGAATATCTGGAATTGTGGGCTTCTGCGAGAATATGCTGTCTCAATTCACCCACATCAGGAACACACAATCTACCTTGATAGCGAAGTACACCATCTCCCCCTTGGGAGAAAACCTCCACTCTCTGATTGTGGACTGCACCCTTAGGTTGGTCAAACAAGTCATCAATCCTGGGGATGGGATACTTATTCTTGATTGTGACTTTGTTCAACTGCCTATAGTCAATACATATTCTGAGAGAACCATCTTTCTTCTTTAAGAAGAACACTGGTGCACCCCATGGCGAAATACTAGGTCTGATGAAGCCCTTATCTAGAAGGTCTTTCAACTGCTCTTTCAATTCCTTAAGCTCAGCTGGAGCCATTCTGTAAGGAGGGATAGAGATAGGCTGGGTATCTCGAATGAGATCAATTCCAAAGTCTATTTCCCTTTCGGGAGGAAATCCAGGAAGATCTTCTGGGAACACTTCTGGAAACTCACTGACTACAGGAACTGACTCAAGAGTTGGGGATTCGGAACTAGAATCCTTAACCCGAACTAGATGATAGAGATAACCCTTAGAGATCATCTTTCTGGCCTTAAGGTAAGAAATGAATCGACCCATAGGCGCTAAGCTACTACCCTTCCATTCTAGGATTGGTTCGTCTGGAAACTGAAAACGAACAATCCTAGTTCTACAATCAACTGAGGCATAACATGAATGCAACCAATCCATGCCTAGAATGACATCGAAGTCTACCATTTCTAACTCTACAAGATCTGCTGAGGTGACTTTCTGAGAGACTGTGACAGGGCAATTTCTGTATACCCGTCTAGCTATAACTGGGTCACCGACTGGAGTAGAGACTGAGAAAGGTTCTGAAAGAGTTTCTGGACTAACACTGAATTGGATTGCTATGTAAGGAGTTACAAAAGACAAAGTAGCCCTTGGATCTAACAATTCATAAACATCAAGATCAAAGACTCGTAATGTACCAGTGACTACATCAGGAGAATCTTCTTGATCTTGACGAGCCTAAAGAGCATAAAGCCTGTTTTGGCGCTGTCCGCCACCAGTACTAAATAAGTTACCCTGTTGAGTCGGGCGACCTGCTAGTGTTGCTGAAGTTGTAGACTGAGCTCTACCATTATTTCCTCCTTGACCCTGTCTATAAGGACAATCCTTTAATCTATGACCTGACTGACCACACCCAAAGCATCCTTCCTTACCTGCAAGGCACTCACCCGGATGGTTCTTACTACACTTTGGGCAAGTTGGGTAGGTTTTGGTTCCTGAAACACTACCTTGAGACTTAGAGCATAACGCCCTACCTTTCTGATCATTACGGAACCTGGGGGATGGAACCCTAGCTGATAAAGGGGCTGGAGTCGAAGACTTCTGCTGAAACTGCGAGCGATTTCCACCACCCGATTTCTGTTGGGAATACTCATAATTACCTGTTCTTGCTTTCTTAGTCTCCTTAGCCTGTTCCCTAAGCTTATCACCGTCAACCTGCTGAGCATGAGTCATGAGCCTAGAGATGTTCATGTCTCCCAACAACATAGCATTTCTGCACTCTGTTTTCACTAAGTCTGACACTCCATAGAGAAACTTATTCATCTGAGCTCTGGAATCAGCAACCATGTGAGGAGCATACCTGGAGAGTTGGTTAAACTTGAGCCCATACTCTTGGACAGTCATGTTACCCTGCCTCAAGTTCATAAATTCCTGGGCCCTTGCTTCTCTCAACTGTATGGGGAAAAACCTGTCCAGAAAGGTTTCGCTGAAACATTCCCAAGTAATAGGAGCGGCATCTGTACCCCTGTTCTCCTTCCACTGAGTATACCAGATATGAGCCACATCCTTCAGTTGGTAAGATGCTAACTCAACCCGATCATTCCTAGTGACCTGCATCACCTTAAAGATCTTCTTGATCTCATCCAAGAAATTCTGGAGATCTTCACCAGTCTGCGATCCTAAGAACTCTGGAGGATTTATCCTAACAAATTCACGGACCCTTGCTACTGCTGATCCACCATTTGCATTCACAGGAGCTTGAACCAGCTGATTGTTCTGGTTAGCGACACGGTGAGCCAACATCTGAATGGCATTCCTGAATTCAGCATTTGACACTTCTTGATCTGGAACTGGAGGAGCTGCGTTTGCGTTCCTAGCATTCGCATTCCTGACATAAGCTCTACGAGGAGGCATGATCACTGAAACGTAGAACGTCGAGTTAGAATGGAATTAGATCATACCTTACGCACGATAAGAGTAACAAGAAAATGAAGATTTTTCCTAAAGACACTTTGTAGCCTCCCTCTCATTAGATGTGGTACGCACTACTCACCCAAGAAAAGGACTCTACCTAGTGCGGCTTTTCAGACATCCTAGGACACTTAAACCTAATGCTCTGATACCAAGTTTGTCACGCCCCGAGCTACCCCCGAGACGCGGACACGGGACCTAGGACCACAAGTGATCCCAAGCTAACCCTGCTGGCATGATCATGAGCATACTAAA